>NW_021319662.1:53979-161229 GCF_001605985.2 Dendrobium catenatum | reverse complement strand
GGATAATTTAGTTAGAGTTGTTTGTATCTTGTTTGTTGAAAAAGGGCAAAGGAAATTTTAGTTAAAATTCAAGTCTTAGTGTTTTAGGGTTGATTTTAGGTATCTTTTATTTTTAATGTTTAATTAACTATCACCTTTGTTTCACACCGAGGCCGTGAGGTTTATTTCACCCTCCTTGGGGCTAACTTAATAGCCTCGTAGGCCTGGGTTACCCAGTGATAATTAATTTTGTTGAATTATTGTAATTTGTTATTAAAAGAAAAGAAAATGTGAATTAGGTATTTTAATTAATCAAATTGGTTAATTAATTTTTAAAGGTTATTCTAAGGTTTGATATTTAGAAGTGCATTATCCTAATGAATTTTAGATTAAGATTTCATCTCCTAATTAAATCTACATTTTAAATTTTAGGATTGGTTAAGAGTTGATTATAAAATTAGTTGAATTGAATTTAGGTTTATAATTTAGACTTAGAATTCAATAATTATGAATGTTAATGTTAACTTGATTAAGAATTAAATATTTTAATAGATTTTAAGAATTAGATTAAAATTAGTTGGTTGATTATTAGTGAATTAAAAGAAAGCCAAACCTAGGAAAACGTGTCACTAAGTTTAAGTTTTAATGTCTCTACCCTATAGGGAGCATGCATCCTAAGTCTATATTTTCTAAGACTCGGTCCTTAATTTTTGTCCTTAAGTGTCGCTAATGTTGTAGGACTAAAAACAGTGTTTTCTAATTCCTAAGACTTCTATACGGATGTCATAGGGTTTAAGGGATCTAATAAAGTAAAACAAGAGCAACCCTAAATATAATTGAAGTTTCTACAAGGCCCTAAGGGTGGGAGTCGTACAATCAATCTAGGCCCCTAAAGGTTTTCTAAGTTTTAGAAAGCTTACAGCACCGGGGGCTATGACCCGGTGGTTCCGCCCGTAGCGCCCCTACTAGATGAGTAGAGACGACTGATGCTTGGATCCCATTGTCCTAGCTCCAGCTCCAAGTGCTCCTTGTCCATTGCTTTCCAAAAGGTTCCTCGCAACACAAAAGAAGGGTGTATTAGAGCAGTTCTATAAACAGTTAATAAAATGAAAGAATGGAAATACAGAGAAGAAAAAGAACGTACCTTTTAGTTATTTGTTGGGCTACTTGTTCTTTGTGTTCTCCTTAGTTTGCAAGTGCGTAGTATCAAAAGCACGAAAGAAACAACGAGGAAAGGTAACGGTGAAGCAAAAGGAGATTAAATGCAAAAAGAAAGAAAGAGAGCGAAAAGTCGAATACGAAAAAGGGATGTAGGCATTGTTGTTATTGGATACACTTCGTAGAAGTCAAGTGCATCCTATTATGTCAACAATACCCTTTGCTGTTCCCACTCCAAATGAGGCACTTGATACGAACCCAACTCTACTAACCAACACATTCTAAACAAATCCTATATCAGCTAAGGGGATACAACTTCCTAACTCTAAATCCAAAATAAGAGTCTCTTTTGTTTTATATCTCTCTCAAAATTCTATGTTTGTTCTTCTTTTTTAGAAACTAACACTAAAGGGGCTCTAACTCAAATAATTAAGGACTGTCTTACTCCCAAAAGGACACTAGAAGCCTTCCAACCTAAAGTTCCCTAATACTTCAAACTCCAAAATCCATCCTATACAAAGAGACTTTAAGGGAATTAAATCTAAAACTTTCTAAAATCTAAACCTCAAGAAAACTCGTCCCTAACCATAACCACTAAGAGATTTTAACTTCAATAGGAAAGCACTAACTACTCCCCCAAAAGATATTAAGAAATCTTTACTAAACGAGTTCAATTATAAAATCACAGATCCCAAAATGATTTGCAAAAACTACCACAAAACCTCCCAAGAGTTATCTACTAAAATCCCCTATCTTGACACAAAATTCTACCCAAACAACCCACGATCAAGTGTCTCACCTTTCGTTTGGAGTGGGGTAGAAAACATAAAGCCTTCCAACGAGGAAGTTTTATAAAGAAAACTTCTCATTGTAAAGCACTCATAAAATTCGTCATATAAAATAAATTCAAAGCCACTAATAAATCATTCAAACTAAAGCAAAACAAGACATCTTTCAATCAAAAGCGACTCTCTAAATTGGCAACACAAAACGACTCGTAAGAAAACTTCAATAAAAACAAAGAGAAACGCTCACAAAGCTCTCTAAATATAAGACAACTCATAAGACTCTTTCAAAAGAAACTCAAATGTCACAACTAGCGACGACGCATAAAACAACTACAATATTTCACACAAATATGGATGAAAGTATGATTCAATTTCATAAGAAGATTTTTTTTTAGACTTATTCGAATCATTTATGTAAAATGTAAAGAGACGATGTCGTGTTCAAAAGTTTTTCCAAATATTTATTGCTAATAACCAAATCCATATAATTTGACTAAGATCTTTTCCAAAATAATAAGAAAAAGAATCTCATTACAATACAAATCTATAAAAAGCTCATTAGGGATGCTTGACATAAGATTAAAAAAAAAAAAAAATGATATTAAACCATTATGTTTCAAACCAACTTACCAAAGTATAACTATAACATTCCAAACTTGAGTCATTTGATACAAACTTCTCAAGATAACGTGACTCAAACAATCATTTTGTAAAGTTCGTTTTGTTCCAAACAAGATCCCATATGTGCTAACATAATAATCTAGAAGCATTCGTTAGTAAAGCCCAATGTAACCACCAATTGCTAGTCATGTAGAATTTAAAACCAAATACAATACTCTACATGTGTATGTAGAAGCTTCACACGGTAATTTCATATGCAAAGTTATAAATCATGCTTAAAAAAGTTATTAATTCATGCTTTTCAGATTTTATACCTAATGGCATGTATAGGTGTATAAAGAGATCTTGCTTGTTCTATTTTCCCTTTGCAAATGTAAATGAAACAATACATGAATAAATTCTCCAATGATTTCCTCTTTCTTAACTAAACGAACTTCCAACCAACAACACATTATAGGAGCCTATGGAAATGTAGATAGATGCTCTTGAAAGTTACAAATGGGATTATAAAGCACATGCTAAGCTTCTCATTAAATCAAGTGAAGCTCACAAATAAATCATTAGGACACATGGAGATTCACTAACGAACTCTTATGGCGATACTAACAAGTTTAAGTATGGATGAAGTTGTATAAATGCAAGCACAAATGTATAAGATTTTCTAATCAAAATCTTCTATTCTAACCATACATGGGAGAAACTCCAAGACATTATGAAACTTGTTGCTCATTCTAAAAGAAAAGTTCGTTCAAGTATCGTCATTGCAAAACATACATTCAACATCTCAAACCTTTCCAAAAGTTTTCAAGACAAAATAAGTCTTCATGAATATATGTAAAAGCTCTCTAATCCTAGTGAAGTATGTCAAATTACCACAAATATATATAAAGTTATAAAGCTTTCATGCCCATTCACCCCTTCGATTCGCATTAAAATAAAGCTCAAGATAACAAATCAACACAAACATATAGCCTTTCCACCAAACTTCCAACCTACACATTGTATACCACCAAATATTTAAGAAATCACTTAACTCAGAACTATAAATTTGCTTTCATATTTTACCAAAAATTTATAATTAATGATGTGTTTATGGCTCATGACAACCCATCAAGCTTACACAATCAAAATTCATAAACTTGACCAATAAATGACATTTAGAATAAAATTTGAGTGTGAAAATGATTCATGCAATTTCTACGGAAGATGCCAACTCGTTGTCTAAGCTCCTTTTTTTTATCTTCAACATGATCTACCATGCATGTACATCACAATAGATAAAACTTTAGCAATTACAATTAATCAAAACTTTCATATCACATGGGTTGATCTCGGCATTAAAATAAAGCTCAAGATAACAAATCAACACAAACATATAACCTTTCCACCAAACTTCCAACCTACACATTGTATGCCATCAAATATTTAAGAAATCACTTAACTCAAAACTATAAATTTGCTTTCATATTTTTCCAAAAATTTATAATCAATGATGTGTTTATGGCTCATGACAACCCATCAAGCCTACACAATCAAATTCATAAACTTGACCAATAAATGACATTTAGAATAAAATTTGAGTGTGAAAATGACTCATGCAATTTCTACGGAAGATGCCAACTCATTGTCTAAGCTCCTTTTTCAACCTTCAACATGATCTACCATGCATGTACATCACAAGAGATAAAACTTTAGCAATTACAATTAATCAAATCTTTCGTATCACATGGGTTGATCTCGGCATAAGTATTTAAACTTTTGAGCATATAACTTATCCAATAAACACATAAATCTACTCGTACATGATGTAGGGAAATATTCTTGAATGTAGATATTCCTTTTAAAAAAAACTTTGCCAAATGTAAACTTTTGCTCATAAGCTACCTTCCAACAAGAAACCACTCTTGAGACTTCTCCGACATGACATAATTTTCAATAATAGATATGCTTTTGAAGCCTTTTCGACATTAAAAAAAAAGAAGAAAACATTCATGGGCCAAGTGCTCAAAATGATCTTTGAACCACAGAAAACATTGCTAATAACATTCCTCTTCTAGATGATTTGAAGTCAAATACATCAAATTATAATTTGAAATCTAAAGGAAGAAGTGCAATGTTACATTTATATCTCAAAGCAAAAACTCCATCTTGCATGGACTTGAAATAAACCAAAGCAAGAAGACAAAATAAGTATTAACCAAAGTCACCGTAAACACCCATTTTCTTTCTTTATGGGCTCAACGAGAGAACACCATTTTAGCTTGCTATCACAAGAACCACCTCGAACTTATCACAATCAAGATAAACCCAATCATTCAAACTTTCTTAAAACAAAACTTCAACGCAAGAAAAAAAAAAAAACTCTTTTGAGGCAATCTATCAAATAATTAACCTACAAAACTTAGGCAAAGAAGGATAAGAAAACAACACTTTTGCATCCATAACACCAATCCCATATCTCATGACAAAACAAAGCCGGTTTTAAGTTAAACATGATATCGGTCTTAAAAGTGTAAAGGCCGCTGTTTCAAATCTATGCATAACATTAAGTGTCAAAATGAAACTTAGCCTTTTCTAAGCATGAACATGGCCCAAATCCTTATATAACATTTGAGACTTAGATATGAGTATGAACACAAAAGAAACATTCAACGACCACAAAAAGAAACTAGGAGTTCTCATTGCTTCACTTTAGGAAATTATATCGAAATGAGATTTGCATGATACATTCAAAATGAGACTTGCCTCACTTTATGTTAAGCATTAAAACAAGTACTTCATATACGCACCTTAAAAGAAGATCAAAATAACATCTTAAGCTTCATGAGTTACTCACAAAATCATACAAGAACTCTTTAAAGGGAATTCTACCGAACACCTTATATGCATGTCTTGCTAGAAGGATCAAAATGGCTTTTACACACTTTTAGAATTTACACCTAAATCTCTTGCAAAGGGGAGGAGCTCGGGTCAGTCGGCCAAAGCACGAAGCCCAGGTCGTCGGGACAGCTGGAGACGGAGCGGCTTCGGGATGAGCCCGATCGGATTTCGCGAACTGGACAGGGAGCAAGGGGTCGGGCTAGGAGAAAGGCGTGCGGTTCGGCCTTCCTTGGCTCACGAGAGAGAGGGAGGCGGATCCGGGACTTTCTTGCTTGTGCGAACAGGGGAGAAGAAACGAGAGAGGGGGAGGTTTTTTTTTCGCGAGAGCTGGGCGAGAGAGCCTGATCGAGAGAGTGAGCGAGAAGGTCTCAATGCTCTGTCCAGGGCAGGCCGAACCAAGAAAAGAAGAGGAAAATCCGTTGCCTGCTGTCCTCGGATGATTTCCCGGTTTCCTTAAGCACAAAAGAAGCTCTGCTCGCTCTGCCTACTTCGACATCTCCCCGAACGCCATTCCAAAATGAGATCGATTCTGCGATCGAGGTGTCTGGCAGCGACAGGCTTAGGCTGAAGAACCGTGGCCGTTGGATCACTTTCTTGATCTAGAAATTAAATTCAAATTATTTTAGAAAGTCAAAAAGGAATTTAGTGGAATTAATTTGAGCTGAATCAGGTCAAATTCGACTAAAATTGGGTCGAATCCAAATTCGACCCGATTCAACTTAATTCAGGCTCGGGTCGGCTCAACAAAACTAATCGTACAAAATCGGATCCGAAATAATGATCGATTTAAAGGAAATTAGGTACGACGCGATGAAAATCAATTAATCGAGTCTAATCGAACATGTTCGAGTCCGATCCGGTTCGGGTCGGGTCGATTCGAGCTCGAATTGGGCTCGACGGTGTTCAATTAGGTTGATCGAAAGCGCTCGAGCATGATCGAGCCAAAATCGAGGTCAACAGGGGGCTATAATCCGTTGAGATTATGTCTGTGTCAAGGAAGGGAGGCATAAGGGGCCAAAATCTATTGAGATTCTGTCTGGGTCAGGAATATCTGATATCTGATGTGTGAAATGTGATTTTATCTGATTTGAAATCTATTCTGTACGCTTCTGTTTGTTCTGTACGATTCTGTTTGTTCTAGAAAAATTGACTTGATTATTTTGTTATGTAAGGTGAATTCAGTCCTTATATATTATGTTCAGTGGTTTGATTTCTGTTTGATCAAGTATATATTGTCTGTTCTACGATTTCTGTATGATTATCTGATTTCTGTACGGCTACTATTCTGATGTATTTTTGGTTGTGAATTTCTGGAGATTTTGATGGGCGATTGTAGTCTTGCTGAGCTGTTAGCTCATTCTTATTTTCTGCTTGATTTTCAGGTTCTGGGGAAGGGAAGGAAGTCTTGGACTAGCGGTTCTGTGTCTGATCAGTGATTAGGTATTTTGTACTTTTGATTTTTGTACAATCATGACTTTTCTGTTCTGTTCTTTTTGTCGGTAGCCATACACTGTATTTTACATAATTATTTTGATGAAATGAAGAAGAAAATGATAGATGAATTTCTGTATATTTGGATGTTTATAGTAGCTCTGTGTTTTCTGTATGTTGGGTTGTTGGAAGAAAGTCTGAAGCAAATTCCAAAACTAGATCATGGATTTTCAACATTTGTCGCGGCCCGACGCGAAGGGATTCGTTCCGGTCGGGTTGGGTCGTGACACTTATACTAAAAAAATTATAATTTTCACCAAACAATAATAAGAAATGTTGATAAGAGGTTTTATTTTAAATTATTTGAGGAATATCTGAAATAGTTGGAGTATAGTGTACACAAAGATGCTGCATTTTGTTAGTGCTGCTATCTATTCAAACTTCAAGAATACACAAATATAAGTCAATGTGATGTTGATTCATTCGTTGGCGAATTATTCAAAAATTGAAAGGAAAAATTATTAGCCATATTAGGGAATATAGTAGTGCTCACAATAAAACAAGGCATAAATGTGAAGATTTTAATTCAGAGATGTCTCAGTAAGGAAGATAGTAACAAAAAAGAATATCGGCTCTTGTTGTATGTAGTTGTTGATTGTGTTAAAGTTCTTCTAAGACAACGTTTTTCATTTCGTGGTCATGATGAGACATCTAATTCAAATAATAAATGTAATTATTTAGAGTTATTTTATTTTCTTTCTAATCACAATGAAGAAATAAAAAAATTTACTTTTAAAAATGTTAGTGCAAAATTAAAGTTGATTTCACCATAAGTTCAAAAAGAAAATTGTTATGTAGTGGCTGCTGAAATGTTGGTTGCCATCATGAATGATATTGACAATTCTTATTTCATCATTCTTGTAGATGAGAGTCATAACGTATCAACAAAGGAGCAATTGATAGTTGCTATGAGATATGTGAATAAGAAATAGCAAGTTACTAAAAAATTTATTGGTATCAAACATATTTTGTCAATTAATGCAATTACACTTGAAGCAGGAGTTGAAGCTATACATGTCAAATATTTCTTGAGCTTACATAGGATACACAGTTAGTGTTATGATTAGGCATCCAATATGCAAGGATAATTTAATGATATGAAGGTTCTTATTATTAATGATAATCCTCAAGTTATACCTGCCAAGAATTCATTGAGCTTACATAGTTATACAGGCATCCAATATGTGATGATTGGCTTAACGACTATCTAATATCTTACATTGAAAAATGTGTTTGATTTGATTCTTAATGAAGTTGTAATACAACATTATCAAAAAATGCAATACATATTAATAAGCTTTTAATACTTTTTAATTTATTTATCGTAATAAAATATAAGTTTTTGCTTTAAATTATGTCATTATTTTATTTTTTTAAATACTAGTATATTTATATTAAAAAAATTTCCCCCTAAAATGAAAGGCAAGTTTCGCCCCTGGCCTACACCACCGTTGCCTCTAACTATTGGCCGCTTATCCCCTCCCCCATACTGACCATTGTCGGCCACCACAGTCCACCATCGGCCACCACCGACCATTGCCGTCGCCATCAGCCGCCACCGTTGTAGCCAATCGTCAACCATTGGTCACCTTTGGCCAGCACCAGCTACCACGCATCATCCACCTCAATCGTCGCCATAGACCATCACCCACCCCCGTCGACCAACACTTATGTTGCACTCAATTTACTTAGAACCAAACAAAAAAAGTTATCTCATGCTTTCATTTTACGCTCAACAAAAAAAGTTATCTCATGCTTTCAATTTACCGTTGTTGTATGAGAAGGGGTTTTTACATAGGAGCCGATTGCATGCTTAATTTCATAATGAGAGGTTAATGTGGCTCACTAACGGAACCATCAACTTGTAAGGAGATAAAATTCATATAATATTTACTGACATAATAGTTGTTGTGCGAGGAGAGGGTTTTTAATAGATTGGCATATTTAAATGAACGTTCAAATCTAATCAAAATTAGTTAATTAAATTTACATTTTAATAAATATTTTATATATACAATAGAAAAATAATTTGATTATAAATAAATTTTCGAATATATTAAAAAAATAAAATACCAGCCTTGTTGGGAAATCGGCAAGGGTGGCCGCACCTAAACGCAACAAAATCGCCACTGACCCAAGCGTTTGGCTGCGTTCTCTTAAACCCAATCCTTTTTATTCTCTTCTGTTTTGTTGTTTTCACCAGCTTCCCACTGCAGCGAAAGCCTGCTTCCTGGTGGCTCTCTTCCGCCATGAGCGTTTGAATCCTCTTCTCACAATGCCCACGCTTTCTAGCCCTCCATTTCACAGAAATCTCCGCTCCATATTCCTGATGTGCAGCTCTCGCCATCTTCTGGAGCTCTTATCCGGCGCCTCGATAACCACCACCGCCTCCTACTACCGACTAATCCATCTTCACGCTTATCCCGTCCTCTCTTCAAACCCAAGAAGAAACACCGCAAGACTTGTTTCGTTCTCTATAAAATCCCGCGGATTTCGTTCTTATACCCCTCTTTCATCCTCCGGAGCTGGTATGCTTTTATCTTATTTTATCTCTTTATTAGGTATTTTATCCGTCTGTTTCTTCTTTGCGTATATGACTTCTTTGTAGAAGTGTAGTGAGTTGGGTAACATATGCCTCGCTGCATTCCCTTTTTGTTTACTGTAAATGTTTACTTGAAGTTCGTCTGGAGCCAAGAGAAGGTGAAGCGGTTAGAGCTGAGAGACTCGAAAAACTGCAAGAGAAGTTGGCTGAAATAGGAATTCAGTGCTATCCCTTTAAAACGGGACAGTATATGCACGCTATATGCCCGCAGGTATTTATTGATGCTCCACATTTGGTTTTCTTAGCTTTCTCTGTGTATCCTTTATTCTGCTATTTTTATATTATTAATTGATGATTTAGTGGGGAAATGACTGGCGTTTGTATGTAGTTGATATGCTGTTAAAAAAGCTGTTTTGCAGTCTTGTATTTTCTAAACCAATTTCAGTTGGTGTTGATTTGTTTAGTGTGACGGAGGAGATTCAAAAGAAAGAAGTTTCTCTCTTTTTATTCGAGAAGATGGGTTAGTTTTCTCTTTTATTGCCTATGTATTGCTAGGTATCTTGTTCCTTGCTTCCTGACTGGCATTTAAATTTGACCTAATTATTTGATGTTTTAGAAAACTTGCCATGTGGTCATGCTTCAGAGTTGATCAATGTGGTTGGAGGGGCCGTATTGAGGTAATTCTGCTATGAAGATTGATCTAGAGTAGAGAACAATTATGCTGCCCTATTTTTTGTTTTTGGGAACGCAAACTTCTATGGTATATATTTTCAGGCTTCTGAGAGTGGAGTGGGTTTTAGTGTCAATCAAAATGGTGTTTCTACTCTGCCCTTCCAAGAAAAGACACATAAAACAATCACAGAAAAGGATCTTCACTTAGAGCCTTTGTGCCCGGAGGTATTATTCCAAACTTTATCATCAGAAGATATACTTTATATATAGGTTTTACCATTCAGTTGCATATTATTTTCTTGGTCTTAACTTACGAATTTTATGCAAATTTGTGCATGTTGAATTCATTATGTGTTAATGTGGTGGGATTTGTCTTTATGAAAGGAGTTTTAATGTGGATAGTCTTTCCAAGAATTTGCTGGATACGAACATCTATTTTTTGGGCCATTTAGAATTTGGGTAAGAAGAGATCGATAAATAGAATAGTTTGAGTTAGAAGAGGCAGACGAAACCATGAGGTCTTGATCTTGTCTACTTCTATCATCCAAACAATTCACCTTTAGTTATATTCAAACCTATTTATCAAACCCAAGCCTAAATTTGATCCCGTATAATTAACTACGGGAGCTTACGTACCATAGGAAGTCTCAAACCTAGGTATAAATAACTTTGACACCAAATTATAAAAATCTAGTAACAAATCTTCTCTAACTCAAGGAAAATTAATCTCAAATTTGCTCTTTTACACTTTGATGAGGAAAAGGATTGGCTTTTCCTTAATGATCATAATCATTTGCAAATTGGTTATGCATTATGTAGACTTATGTAACTATTTTTAGGAGTTAAGGGGTATCAAATCTACATTCTGATGATATCAAAGAATGCTCGAATTAATCTAAATATGCTATGATGATGAAAAGAAGAAAATAAAAATCAATAAAGCATTTGAGCAAGACATACAAAATTTAGTTGAATTGGAGTTATGCATATGTTAATCTGTTTAGTCTCAAATATGATCCTATTTGCATGTTTTTATTTGAAGATTAACAAAGATGTAGTTATTTCTAATTTAACAATTTTGATAAGTATGATTTTTGATTAGATTAAATAATGTGAAAGGTTCTACAATAGATCTCTAAGAGTGTACTAGAGCGTACTTTTATAGCCCCTTTATGTTCTATTAAATATGCTTGCGTGGTTCATGGTAGATTTTTTAGAAGACATTGATTTTTAGATAGATCAATATTTAAAGAGTTCCCAATAATGGTAGAATTTTATGAAATGGTTCAAGGCTTATCCTAGACATAGGCCTCTATGATAATTATTTCTTTCAATCATGAAAGAGCACTTTCAATTAATGCTAGTCTATATACTCTATAATGTTTTGTTTCAGTAGCAACAATTTAGATTGCAGAGATAAAGACATCTATATATTGTCTCATAAATGGTGGTGGGTAAATGACGATAAACCCAATTAAGATCTCATGTTGTATCCGATATTGTTATGGATGCTATTGTGCTTAATTAGTAGAGGTAATCGACTCGACCTTATCACAAGATCCTTTTCATCAATTATGTGTTGTGTCATCCGTTTAGATCTTATAGACTTGTAAGAAGAGCTTATTGAGGGGCCAAGTTTGAGTTGGCTTGGGTTAACAATATTAAGTGCCTATTATGGCTCACAAATTGTAAACTCAACTATCAAAAAATTTGGGCTTAGGTTATAACCATAATATAATGGTGTCATCATAATTAAGCTAACCATCTGATCCACATGCGTGTGCTATACTTTTATTGGCATGAGATTTTGAGTGTTGTCATTTGAACAAATTTGATATAACATAGACTTTTTGTAAGATTGTTGTTGGCTTGAAGATCGATGATGTTGATGACAAGCGACAAGACTTGATTGTCTTTGTTTTAGGTATTGAAGGCAATAAACGATGCAAGAATGAAGGCTGAGAATGCATAGGACAATAAAGGCCAAAAGAGCCTAGTGCTCTAATGCCATGCGGAGAACATGAGAATATGATAGAAATTTTTTTATTTCACGGTATTTGATAGAAGATAATATATGGACTTATTTAGGAATAACTAAAGAATTGTTTGTAGCTATGAAAATAAATATTGACTTTAAAACTACGTATGGAAACTTATTTAGGAATAAAATAAAGAAATGTTTGTAGCTATGAAAATAAATATTGACTTTAAATTACTTATGGATTTTCTTTCTTGCATTAATATGTGAGATCATATTTTACACCTTAGGCATGGTCCATGAAATCTTGATTTCTTTCCTTGCAGTGAATCCATGGGATCCTAATAATAATAGTAATAAAATAACAATCTTAATTAGGAATTTAGAAAATATTTTAGTAATATAATAACAATCTTAATTAGGAATTTTGAAAATATTTAGAAATGATTAGGCTTAGCTTGAAACATGACACAAAATTAACTTTTTTTTGACACAAGTAGAACTTAGCTTGAGCTAAAATAAAAACATTTGATTTTTAGAGTTTGGTCCGACCATGACTCTGCTTGATGCCCTCCCTTATAGGTAGGACATGCCACTATCATGCTAATTTATTCTTCAAATACTTGATATCACATTTTATAACCTTTTTGCATTATCTCAGCTTATTGCATACTTCAATGGAAGAAGCATATCAGCTGAAACCCTGCGAAGAAATGCTGTCATGCAGCGTAGAATTGGTAACGAGGTCTGGTTCGATGCTTCACCATATTGTTCACCTTTTTCTATCTTTGAAAAGAGTTACATTTATATATTGCCTGTTGCGTGCAGATTGTTATTGCTTTTACTTACAGACGAACTGGAAAACTGGTTAGCTGCAAGTATCGTAATATTGAGAAAAAGTTTTGGCAGGTAGATCTATAATCTTGTTCTTTTTATTAATGTAGTTTTAAAGAGAGGGCATCATTCTATTTCAATTAATCTCTTTACCTAACTATTAAAGCAGAAAACTATAGATTTTTTTTTTTTGAGATTCTGACCACTTTTTCATGTTGTTTTCCATGCTAGGAGAAAGACACTGAAAAAATATTTTATGGACTTGATGATATAGTAGCTGGAAGTGATATCATTATTGTAACGTGCCAATCCTTTGCCTGTTTGTTCCATGTTTATTTCAGTGCTTCTATTTTTCATCTCAGTGATGTTAAACTATTTTATAATTTTATCTGGAACTGGAGGTTGAAGGTGAAGTAGATAAGCTTTCTATGGAAGAGGCTGGCTACCGGAACTGTGTAAGTGTTCCAAATGGCGCCATATCAAAAGTTTCTGAGAAAATGCCCTCTGAAGATAAGGTATGGATTTTTTCTTTGATTTTGAAGTGAAGCTAAATTGCTGCTGACTACATTATAAAACTTCTTGGTTTATTTTTTTCTTCTTTGTTTCATGGTTGAACTACCGAGCAACTAAGAACTAAATTATTTGGTAAAAAAAATCAACTTCTAAACAACTGCAATATACTTCTTATTGTGGGTCCAATCTCCAAAAGGTGACAAATTCACTAATCTTTCTCAATGACACAGATGGCATTTGTTTCTAAAGCGAAAGTGAGGGCTGAATCTTCGAGTGGAACTGTTATGAATGAATTAATGGACTAATAATACTTTTGGGAAATTCATTTCTCAAGCCATTCTTTAGAAAGGAAGGAATAGAATGAATGGAGGCACATCAAATTTGGCTGTTTATAAAGAATGTCTTCTAAACTATGCCTGTTAAATGTGAATCTAGCGTGGATTATGGAATAATTTATGCCATGATGAGTTTGGTAGGATATGAACCATTTGTACTAAATTTTGGAAATTGGTTAAATGTAAACTAACATGAAATCTGGAATGCATTTTAAATGTATTTCTCGGAATTTGATTTCTTTTGTGGAAGGCTGGAAGCTAGTTTGATGTTGGTGAATTTCCGCTTGTGTGATGACATTAGCTAGTTGTGGTGAGGCTGGTATTGTTTTGGGCTTGGTGCATTTTGACTCCAGAGTCTACTGCCAACCTTGCCTTAGTACCTAATCCCACTATTCATGGTAGGCCTAGCGCCTATGTAATAAGGCAATTTGAGTCTGATTCTAGTATGATCTGATCATTTTGATTTTATATCTTACATGCCATACTTTGATTTGGGAAGTTCAATGATGCTTAAGACTAGAGGAGGTATAAGAATTCTTGTTTCTGAAAGTAAAGGAGGAATAAATATCTGTATGTTGACCTTTAATCAATCCATGGCCCCACTCGCAACTGCTCACTATCCATGACGCTCTACACATGACCCCACGATCACACAACCGCCATGCTCACAACAAAAACATCCTCATATGAATGAAGAAGGCATTCGAACTCTCGGCTCTCTCTTGCTCAGGACTGGAGACGCACGAAGGAACTACCAAAACTCCCCGGGTCTCTCTCTCCCAACCTAGACTCATGCATACAACCCTAATTAGAACTCCCTTTCATCTCCTTCGGCTCACATGACCGCACCTTGATGCCAGGCTCTGCTTTTGACCTCGATCCCGTGGATGACCTGTTCGATCGACCCATACCACACCTCCTTTTGCCTCAGTCAGCTATCCTCCTCCCTACACCGATCGTCCCTTACCTCTTGCACGCACACATAGGCGAAGCCCGTTCGACTTCTCGACCTTCTGCATCCAAGCACCTACCAGCAGCTTAGGCTTGCTTAGGGGTGCAAACGAGTCGAGTCGAGCTCGAGCTAGAGGGTGTTCGAGTCGAGCTCGACTATCAAAACCCGAGCTCGAGCTAGCTCGAGCTCGAACTCGAGTCGCCCTTACCTCTTGCACGCACACACGGGCGAAGCCCGTTCGACTTCTCGACCTTCCGCATCCAAGCACCTACCAGCAGCTTAGGCTTGCTCGACCCTTGCTTCACATCCGTCTGCGACTCGAGCCCAAGCACCAGTTGCCTCTATTCGTTCGTCTCGTGCGAGCAACCCATGTATCAGATTTATGTTGCTTGAAATGTGAGTGTGAATAAGGAAGAGAGGGAGTATGTGTATATAATAATAATAATAATAATAATAATAATATATGTATACATAAATAATACATACAACAATTAATACACACACGTAATAAAAAAAAGAAGGGAACTCACAATCGCTCAATTAGAGAAGATCGAAGACTAATTCCGGGGTTGATATGTCCACTGAAGCCCTAGGTTATTGATTCGATTCGGCCGAGTGGACCCAAAGGGCAAGTGCCATCCCCTACCTCTCCTCGTGGGGAGGGGACGCTGAAATGGTACCGAAATGTCTAAAAAATGCCGAATAGGTGCTTGAAGATCGATACCGGGGTCAATTCGCTCCCCCGAAGCCCTCGGTTGTTGATTCAATCATGCTGAGCGAACTTGAAAGGGAAAGTGCCCTCCCCAACCTCCCCTCGGTTGTTGATTCAATCACGCCGAAAGATTGTCGAATTTTGAAGGAGATAAAAAAATATATTTTTTTAAATTAAATTAAATCACTTAGTTAATAGGTCGCACAAATTTGAGTACTTGAAGAACGATATTGAGTTGATTTGTCCTCCGAAGCCCTCGATCGTTGATTTGATATGGCCGAACGGATCTGAAAGGGTTGTCCTCCCCAACCTCCCTTTGCGGAATGGGGATGTCGGGAGGCTGTCGAAATTTTGCCAGGAGATTACCGAACGTGCAATCCGAGAGCTTTGATTCAATTTTAATTGAATAATCAATTAAAATTCTAATTTAAAACTTCAATTTAAATTAACCAAATTAACTAATTAACCTAAAACTCTATAACTAAATTTAATTGGTTAATTAAGGTTGGTCCGACCTAGAAATGCATGGGAGTGGAGAGGCGGAAATGCATGGAGTGGAGAGGCGGAAGTGAAAGACTAGCAAAGAATTTTAATCAAATTACAATTTAATAAATACTTAATTAAAATAAAAGTAATTAAAATAAACTTGATATTCTAATTAATTGACTAATTAAATTAACTAACCTAATCCAAAATCTAATTGAATATTTAATTTAAAACTTAATTTAATTTTCTAATTAAAATACAATCAAAACTCTAATTAACTAAACCATTTAATTTAAAGTTAAATCTTTTAACTAATTTAATAATAAATTAATTTAAGAAATCAAATTTAAATGTTCTAATTAAATCTAATTAATTGACTAATGATCTTAGAAATGAAATTAAAACTTTAATATTAGATTTAAATCTTTTGATTAATTAAATTAATTAAGCAATCAATTTAATCTAAATAATTAATAATTTTAAAATACAATTAAAATTTAAAATTAATTAACGAGCCGAGCAATTGGTTTTAAATTAAAATTTAAACTATAATTTAATTTAATTAAAATTATTAATTATTGTAAATGCTTTGAAATAATAAAAGAACAATAATCACACTAAATAACCTAAAACAATTGACACCTACTAAAATCTAAACTACCAAAACACTAAAGAAAACATTAAACAAAAAGAAAAGCTCTAAAATCCTAAACTAAACCTCTCTAGCTCCTGGCAAGCTCTATCTCTTCGTAAACCTTGTAGGTGCAAGCTCCAGCTCCTATAATTGTTGTTAGCTACGAATACCTGCAAACAAGTAGACGAAAGTCAGCACAGGATAAATAAAACTAGTACTGAAAAGAATAGAAACGATACTAAAACAAGCAGATACTAAAACTAGCTTGTACTAAAACAAATAGGTACTGAACAAACAAGTAGGTAAAGGTACCATTACTACAGGTAAAACTAGTGTTGAAAGAAAACTAGGACTATAGGCAAAACAAAGTGCTGGAACAAGATACTGAATTCGGAAGCTAAAACAACGGTACTAAAGCAAAAGACAAGCTACTAAAGTAGGAAAGCTACAACACTAATACAAGAAAAACCAAAATAAACTATTGAAAGCTAGGATATAAGGCACTAGTGTCGGATGGTATGGTATGTAACTACTCTAAAGCCAACCTAATAGGCAATTACTAGCTAAAGCAGGGTAAGTCCCAATTAAATTAATACACACAACCTCCCAAGGGGAGCAATAAATCCTCCCAAGGGAGTAATTAACCCCATTCCAAACAAACTAAAGGAAGCTTCTAATTGAAACATTTGGCTACCTCTAATAGAGGTCGTAAGACCTCTTACACGAGCTACTTCTAGTAGAAGTAATATGACCCACTCAAATGCAACATTACATGTCTGCTACTAAATCCCCCGCTAACTTGTTCGACTGACAACTTCTAATAGAAGTCGTAAGTTCAACTTTAGGGAAAATCTCTAGGAAAAAAGTAATCTAATCCTAAACCCTATGGGCCACTTCTAAGCGAAGCTGTAAGACCTGCATGCTAGGGAAATTTCTAAGTGAATAGCACTAAACCCAAACCTATGGGCTACTTCTAAATGAAGCCATCGATCCCTTATATTGGGCCACCTATAATAGTGGTCGTAAGTCCTACTTTAATCAGGGTGATAAGAAAAAAATTTCCAAAACAAATAACACATACCTGATAACCTTGGCAACCTTTAATAGAGGTCGTAAACCTGTTGCATGAGCTACTTTCAATGAAAACAGTAAGATCCAACTTCTCAAACTTACGGGCAACTCCTAAACGGGATCGTAATACCTATTCTAAGTCTAAATTACAGGCAACTCCTAAATAAGGTCATAAGACCTAACCTAAATCTAAACTTTGGGCAACTCTTAAGTGGAACCGCAAGTCCTAGCCTAAATTAAAACATCCAACATTGATTTATTTTAGTTTACTTGGGATCCCTAAGAAGAGGTAACCCATGAATGTGAATCAGATTTTCTGGACATTACAAACAACGGTTGCTAGTGTTGGTAGACTGAAACCTACGGTATACCCGGAATGACGGAACCATGAGATCTTGATCGGGTTTACCTCCATCCACCACAACCAAAATTTAAAATTGTTGCACGTCTAAACATCGATTCATCCTTAATCGAGAGTTCTCTTCTACGCGTTAGGAGGGGTAATTAAATATGAGGGCTTGTGGTCATAGGAAGTGGATGTAAGAACTAAATAAACTCTAATGCCGATCATCAGGAGAAATCTGGTTAATTAAAATTCTAATTTACATGGGGGAAAATGGGACCTTAGGCTTGCAAAATCGGGGTTCATGCCGCAACGCCATCTTTTGCTGAGCAAACACTGTAGTTGTTAGCATATTGAGGGCAGGCGTGGTGGTGGTTGAGCAGCCTTTAGTATTAGTTGGAGGTCTCATGTTTAAGTCTTGGCTAGGTGTAGGTAAGATTAAGGCTACATGTAGGTAAGATTAGGGCTAAATGTATCTGATGCAGGACTACTTAGATGAAGTGCTTATGGATTCATTTGGGCATTGCACAACTATTAGATTAGAACAATTTCAGAATAAAATTACGAGCAATTTTCAGCGAAGAATAAAACAAATGAGGAGATCTCTTGTGTAGGCTAAATCACATGTTTCAAGTTTTGAACTCTCAAGATAATTAAGAAAATAAAAACAATACAGAATAGTAGCTTTCAAGTTAATCCCTAATCTAACAACGAGATTTAGGATGCAGAGAAAGCACGCTCAATTCCTATGAATTACTAAGCTTAGCAAGAGCACTTGGAGGAGACTTTCGCGATTACCACCAAACCAATGAGAATTTAGATTTCAAAGAAATAAGATGCAATTGAAAGAAGAAACCTTTGTTAAGGAGACGTGGAGATCCTCCACTCAAGGCCTTCGAAGTGTTCGTTAATGGCCTCCGTCAAAGCAAACAAGATGCGATCCACGTAGTCTTCGACAGTATGATCAATCTCCGGATTCACGTCGAAGAAGGTGGACCCAAGAATGTCGGTGAAGCCGTCGTCGTCCCAAGTGATGCCGTAATCAGTCTCCGGATCTGCCATTCATAGGGATTAATGGTTGAAATTCCCACGGTAGCGAATACTCTTGAAGAAGGTCACGGGCAATGAGATACGAAGCTTTCTTCAAATTGTGATAAGGAACAATCTCAGATTTCCTTCTCAAAATCTGAGAGAAATCTCAAATTTTTGTGCTTAGGAGATAGAGGAAACAGTGGAAGAAATAAGGTTAGAAGTTGTGTGAGGAATAAAAGAAAAAAAGGGGGTTTGGTAGAGAGAAGAGGGGGCGGGTGAGAGAGGGAGACGGGTGTAGGAGGCGGCAATACAAAGAAGAGAAAAGGGAAGAATTACTTTATTTCCAAAAGTGAAATTACCACTTAGGCAACAAATTAATCCAATCCAGGTGAGGGGGAATTTCGGTCCAGAGGAATTAAGGGGATTTCAAATTATTTCCTAAGTATGGTGTGAGAGTTAGGAAATAAATTGAGAGGGAATTAGTGGGTGGGGCTATGGGGCCGGCGGCATGCATGGATGAGGGAGTTAATTAAAGGAGGAATTAGAGATTCCTAATTTAGGTCTTTGATTTAGGAAGGAATTAACTTAAATCCTCTTGAATTTTAAATTCAAAATAGATTTAAATCAAATACTTTCCTAAAATAGAATAACTAATTTAGGAAATATTTTGAATTCAAATTAGATTGAATTTGAATTTCCAATTATTTCCAATTAGTCTCAACCCAATTAGGAAACAAGATAAGAGAAACAAAGGGGTGGGGGCCGGCGGCTAAGAGCTAGGGCCGGTGATCAAGTGGGGTCGGGTGGAGGTGGCCGGCGACTATGGGTGAGGATTTTTTTTTGTGGAGCTTGATGTGGGGAGGAAGATGAGGAGTTTGGTGGAGTTGAGCGTATTGAAGATGAATGAGAGAAGGTGACAAAGGAAAACAAAGTACAAAGAGAAAACCATGAACCCGGCCGTATCCAAGGTTGGTGGGTAATGCGCCGATCTCCCTCTCCAAGGGATCTCTCCGAAAGCTCTCCAAGAACTCTCAAATACTCTCAAACACAAGTGCAGGAAAAATCTTGATCATCATTCATTAACTTGAAATAGAACAAAGTAGGGCTTTAAATAGCCTCATACAAATGACTCAAAACAAAAAAGACACAAATGCCCTTTGGGCTTACATACGACAACTCCCATAAGACTGGTACAACAGGAAATAATAAAACCACATAAGCAAATAACAAAATACATGAAAATAAAAAA
Organism: Dendrobium catenatum; assembly: GCF_001605985.2. Taxonomy (NCBI): domain Eukaryota; kingdom Viridiplantae; phylum Streptophyta; class Magnoliopsida; order Asparagales; family Orchidaceae; genus Dendrobium; species Dendrobium catenatum. The sequence goes on along the minus strand of NW_021319662.1, from coordinate 140,959 downwards.
TACATTAATGACTCAAAAATATAAAGACTCGATCGTGGCCGTAGATCGGCGGCCACGTCTCTGATAAACCTTCCATGATGATCTGATGTCCCCATCAGTATCAACCCATCCTCCCAAGCATTTGGTATGATACCTATGGTTGTTATCATTCTATTGTATCCTTCAAGCCCAAGACAGAATGAATGCAATTTGGTCTATTTGCATTTCTAGCATTAATAAAAACTAAGCTGTAAAATTAACTTGAGCCTAGGTATTATAAGATTCAAATAGCTTAGACATACAAATGTAAAATATTTGAATTTGAACGTCATCTTATTTGCTATCTGTAAGAGTAAATAGCCAAGATTTTGTATGCTATTGTGAGCGAACTTCACCTTTTATATAATCCAACTAAAACCACTATTTGACAGTTTATGTGTGGTTAATAGAATCCATGAAACTAATATTTATGTTTTAAATGAAGGTTATCTACTAATGCGAGATGTGTTTTATCTCTCTTAAGTAATTTGGTAGATCATTTTTTATGTCCTAATGTAGAATATACAACACCATGTTGGAATGTAGATAAGTAATTATAAGAAACTCTTGCAGCATAAAAGCTAAACTACAAGTTACATGCTATGCAATTTGATATATTTATTCAAATAAAATAAACTCAACAAAAATATGTTTATACTTCAGAAAAATAGTTATAACAAAGTGACGAGCAAACCACAACTTAGGAGTTATCTTACCTCCAATCATTAAAAGAAAGGACAAGCTCACAAATGTGCTTCTTGCATTCTATCTCTATAACTAAATTTTATATATGAAAGATTTATGGGTATATGTATTAAATCTAAGTATGAATAACTTGCTCAACTAGAGATCTCATGATACTAGCATGCACTTTTAATGAATCATCTAGTCATCATTGTTAAGTATGCATAATCATAAGGCCACATGAGTTGACGTCGTATTCATAAGATTTCCTCATAATATTATAATTTATTTATGAGGTTGGGGAATCAAGTTTTCAATCAATGGTGCGTTTGTCATGGGTACTCATAGCTTTGGATTGCTTAATAGCTTTCTAAGTAGTGGCATTACAATGTGCACTCGCTTCTAGAGTGTTGTTTCTACTTGCTGCAATGGAAACACTACTCTTCTTTGCAACTACCAGGAGTGCGGTTGCAAATGGGTTACCTGTGCCTATTTAAACCCATTTCTGTAAGTCATTCAATGCCATCAGAGGCCTATGCTAGACTTAATTTATGAAGGGTTTGCAAGATTATCAATTAAAGGCTCGTTTAAGCCCATATAGCATACAATCATTTTATCTTGTAGAGATGAAAATATTATGGTTTACTTGGATGTGAAATGCTAGTGGACTAACAAAACAAAGACAACATTAATGATAGACGGTGGTAGTGGCGAGTGGCCATCATTGTAGAATATGGGTAGTAAATTGCGAATGAATTTTTTAATTTTAAATAGTCTTATGACTGATTCTATGATTATTAGGTTGTTTTTTTGAGCTCATGCTTATTTAACCAAACACATTATGACTTTTAACATACTGGATTATGAACTAAATGGTTTGTTTGCCTTTTAGCACACCTATTAGGGTGCAATGCGATAAGGTTTGATGGCCTGGTAATAATACTTGAAGGGAAATATTATCAAATATTGACCCCAATCTCAACTTCAGTAATTGCATTGTCAAACTTTCTTATAACTCAATTGTTCAACATGCCTCAGTGTGTCAGAATGGAAATTTCAATGGGAAATTCCGCATTACACTAGTTCAGTAACCCTCCCTCTCCTTGATGGAGTCAACTCTAATGCATTCCAACTATCTAATAAAAAAATGTATTAAAAAAAGCATTTCTTCTCAAGACAGGAATGACCATTTTAGAGATTTCATATAATCATCCATCATTCATTTTTGTATCATCCTCGTCATTCACAAAATAAATATTTAAATGCAATGCATGGGTCATGCTAAGAGATCACAAATGATATAATGAAACTGGAGATCAAGAAGATGGAAAATCATGGAGATGCATTGCGAGTTCCTTAATTCTTTTGTCATGTGTTTATTTTGTGTTGGTCTTTATCTGTATTCAAATTAATTACTTGCAGGCATCACACATGTTCATTTTGTTTAAACAGATTTCTTTTATCTAATAAGATATTATATTTCCTTTTGTATCAGGCTTAATTTATCCTAGCAAGCTTTATGAGTCCCGAGTTTGTATAATGGACTCTATTTTTGTTTTGAGGATTATGGGATGATGAATTGTAGAAAGTGCCTCTTGCAGTCTTTCCTATGGAGATTCTCCCCTTCTAGAATTTCTCCTTGCTACTTCATCCGCATTTCTTGCCTCTCACCCTTTGAGGTATTCATTCATCTACCCTCTTAAACTATTTCTTCTCTCCACCACTTTGGTTCTCTTCCTATTCTAGATTCTTTCGAAACTTGTTGTGCCTCTTTGCTATCAAACGTGTTGGGATTATTTTCAACAAAATTATCCCTACCTTTGGCTGTTTTCATATTTCTCCATTAATTCTTAGGTAATCATCATGATACATCTTATGGTTTAACAATATGCCCATTTATAGATGAGTAGTTTAACAAATTAGCAAATATGGTTATCATCAAAATTAAAACCAGTTAAATACTATCATTGCTATTTGATAAATCTGGATATTACATTTTTTGCTTCAAATCTAGCGAAATATGTCCATGCTTTGATTTCTTTTTCTGTGGTAATTCCAGCAATTTGTATCTTCTAAATAAACGTATGTACATCTTGCATAGATGAATTGTGAACTAACTTTCCAATGTGTATTTTTATGGCCAGGACAAAGGTTTTCAATACTTGTGGACCTGCAAGGAATATCTCAGTAAGGTACTTATAGCTGGAAAAATTCAATCAAATGACCTATAGCTAGAACTTGCTTTCTTTAGTTGAATTATTGACTAAATATATTTTACAATTCTAGGCACCTCGCATAATATTAGCAACTGATGGAGACACTCCTGGACAAGCACTAGCTGAAGAACTAGCGCGACGTCTTGGTAAAGAAAGGTTTTTTTAATCCTCATACTTATTGTAGTTTTCTTTAGGAACTATCTTTTTGTTCATGCCAACGGCCCAACGCTTGAACATGGTCGTACTTTCTGAAGGCAGAGTTCTTTAGTTGTACAAAAAAGTTGATAAATTTTTTTTTTTTCAATTGGATTAGATGCTGGAGAGTCAAGTGGCCAATGAAAAGTAGTACTGAGGTTTGCAAGGATGCAAATGAGGTGATGCCCTCTTACTAAATATGTTGTCTGCATCATAAATCTTGGTTTCGTAAGCTACATTCATAGTAGTTTTTTTGCATTTGTAAATTAATGATCTAGATTGATCACTGTGCACTTGCTTCCGGCAATAATGAATTATTTATTATAATCTTCTTCATCATTATCTGCTTGGAGTTGGCTCTTTGAAACCTCTGCTATTTAGAACAGCTAGGATTGTCAAGTCATATTTTACCCTACTTGTTGCTTATTTCAGGACCATGGATGGGGAAGAAGATTGGACTTACTAAGGAGAGAGATGGACTGTACTACCTAGATGAGATGAACAAATCTAATATTATCAATAATGACTATTCTATGTTAGCCCTATTTGATAAAAAATCTACTATTTGGATTCACCATTTTAGATTAGGACATCTATCGTTTAATTTCTTAAAAAATGTACCCTAAATTTTTTTATAAGTTGAAAAATGAATCTTTTTATTATGAAACCTGTGAGTTATTCAAATATAAACGAGTTTCTTTTCCAAACAAACATGAGAGATGTATTACTCCACTTTATCATATTCATAGTAATATATGGGGACCCTAAAAATTCCCTAACATCTTAGGGGCCTGATGGTTTGTATCATTCATTAATTACTGCACTCGAGTCTCTTATATTTTTCTCTTCAAAAATAAATCTTATGTTAGCACTATCCTTCCCATTTTTCATATCATGATTCAGAACTAATTTGGGGTAAAAATAAAAAAAATTTCGTTATGATAATGCTAAATATTACTTTAATCAAATCATATCATCCTACTTTAAAAAAGAAGGTATCATTCATGAGTCTTCCTGTATTTAAACACCACAACAAAACGGGGTTGCAGAAAGAAAAAATGATCATTTTTTAGCCTCCACCCGTGCACTTTTATTCCACATGTACCAAAATCCTATTGGGGGAAGCCATTCTAACTGTTACATATCTCATAAATCGAGTACCTTCAAACATCTTGAGACTAAAAACACCAATAGATATTCTATCCTCTTTTTATCCTAAATTCAGAACTAAAATAATAAAATTTCGTTATGATAATGCTAAATATTACTTTAATCAAATCATATCATCCTACTTTCAAAAAGACACTGACACGGCGAAGTTAGTGGCAAGATCTAGTGTAGAAGTAGAATCTATGATGCACAGACACTGACACGGCGACACGACACGGACACAGGACATGCCAATTATTGAAAATATTGGACATGGACACGGGTTGGACACAGTTTAATTTTTATATTTTAAAAATAGTGTTATACCTTGGTCTTTTGATCCTAGCTATACCAATTATTAAAAATCCTAGCTATACCTTGGTCTTTTGATCCCATGGCTAGGAAGGGGATCCATGGGAGGCTCACTTGGATTGCGCTGATCTCCACTGTCCCTTGACATTTTGATCCCACAACTAGGATTGAGATCCATGAGAGGCTCATTTGGAATGTGCCGATCTCCTTCCATATTCAGGTGGCTGATTTAGGAAGGATTATATTAGAGCAGTTATGTATGATTCTGTAATTATTTATTTCTTTATTAAGATATCTTGTATAGATTTATAAATAGGGACAAGTTTGAGCAATAAAATTAAGCCTTTTCTTTCTCCAATTCTCTGAATTTAACAAAGACTAATGATGATATGATGACAAATGATATCTTTAAGTATATCGAATCCATTGAATGGAGGAATGCGGATATACAAGAGGTTATAATTTCTAGAGTTAAAGTTAGCTGATTATTATTCAGAAGTGCCTTAAAAATATTATGCAATAAGAGAATAATGGAAGCCTTAAAGGTAACTTTTATAAAATTGCTTTAGGATTTTTAATTCATTTATACACCATTGATAGAAAATACACCCATTAGATGTGTGAAAAAAATTAGCATTAAAGGATTATGAAGAATAGCAGTAGAAATTAAGGTAACATAGGCCAAAATACAAAAACATTTGTACAAAATATGGTTTGTATGTCATGAAACAAACTACATAATGAGTGAAAAATAAGGATTGATAATGCCGACCCAAATAGCTTGGATAAAGTGATTTAATGATGAAAAATCTAGATTTAAATTCGTTCTTAAATTATCAGCTTTTTTGAACATGTTGAGCTTATTTGTTAACTCGTTGCCTGATGCTTTTGAATGTGGAAGAAAGTTGCTTGTGACCATTGAAGCTCGTGAAAAAGTGTCTTGCCACTAAGACACTTAAAAAAGCTCAATTCTATGATTTGTACTGAATATTGCTAAGCCAAGGATTGAGATAATTGGCTTAATCCGTTTGTTACTTCGGAGGGTATGCGTGAACAGATTTTGAAAAAGAAATATTGTATTGCTGTGCATCTTACGAAACATTTTTCTGTCTTTTTCTGTGCAGGTGCTGAGCATTTTGGGAAAAAATGCACTGAAGGAAGTTATAGAGACAGCTGAATTGTTTCCCATAAGGGGTCTATTTAACTTCAACAATTTCTTCACTGAGATCAATGATTATTATAATTGTAATCAAGGGTTTGAAATGGGTGTCTCAACAGGATGGAGAGCATTGAATGATTTATACAATGTAAGTCTTCTGATGCTTCATAACTTTATTTTTGTTTTTTGATGCAACACTAATTCTAATGGAAAATTTTATCAGTTCAACCTTTTTATAATATAGGATATGGTGGGAACTAGACATTATTTTATGATCCTACTTCTTTTTGGATTGGTAGTTAAGATAAAATCATTTTCCCTTAATAAAGTATCTTATTGAATAGGAACATGCACATTTCCTTACTTCTGAATAGGGGCGGATCCAGCCTTAATTTTAGAAACTTAATAAAATCCGGAGGCAAAAGTTTTTTCCCTTATTGTTCTTTTGTTCTTCTACTTTTTGATAATCAAAATTTCAATGTTTAAAAGGATCTACTATTTGCCTCCTGGTAACATGAAATATAAATTTGAACTGTATTGTTTGATTTGTATCTTTTTGTACGATCTAACAGAGAATGGTTTGGTTAGGTATTATGGTTCAGTTAACTTTGCTAATCATATGAATTGTCCTAACTCGATGTTCAAATGCGTATGTCTAAGCAAGGTCATCCTAATGGGCCGTGAAGTAGAACCATTTTGCAATTACAGATTATTGAAAATAAAAATTATAGCAACATTACATTCTACACTACTCGATACACTTAGATCTTCACTTGAGTGTTCAATGTGTATTCTCTTTTTCTTGTGCTTGCTAAATCAATATTCTTCTAATTTGATCAATTTCGTCACCTCGATCCTTGAAACGTCTCAGTCCTAAAACTTGATAAATAATTAATATTTCCAATCATAAATTTGTTATGATCAAAATTAAGCTCAATCAAACTTTGGGCTCATAAGGTTAACAATTGTTACCTATACATGTCATAGATGGTTTTTGAAGTTATATGAAGTAGCTTTGTTTCGTAGTTGATGGTAAGATAAGGAGGCTATCCATAGTAAAAGTTTTATTTTATTAGAAGATGACTGTTGACTAATATTTGGCAGGTTGTTCCTGGAGAGTTGACTGTCATAACAGGTGTTCCTAATTCTGGTAAGAGTGAGTGGATTGACGCCTTGATGTGCAATATCAATGAAAATTATGGTTGGACTTTTGCTCTTTGCTCTATGGAAAACAAAGTAAGATAAAACGAATTTGTTATTACAATCAAGCAATTCACTGGTTTCTTCATTCATTAGAAGTATATCTTTGCTGGTCTTTAGGTTCAGGAGCATGCTAGAAAGCTTTTGGAAAAGCATATTAAGAAGCCATTCTTCAATATTAGGTAATAATTTTTGCTAGTTCATGTTCATGATCAATGTTTACAGCAATAAGCTTCTATTCTCTATGATTTCTTCTGAAAATGTTCTAATGTACATATTTCCTGTCAAGCTCGATGACTTTAACCTGTAAAACAGCTATCATAAAAAATATTATTTAACCATATCTTTATTCCATGCAAAGAAAAACCCAAAAAGAGCAGCTAATTTTATGCTTGGCCAAATGAAGAGTACAGGGGAGTAGATCAATTTAACACTGCCTTTGGCATGACCTTAAAAACGCTAAATATTTTGCTCAATATTTTTTTGAAGGATTTCGTTGGCTCAGCAACACTGTTATGAGTGAGGTGGTATGTTGTGCTATTTTACTCTTATTGATCTCATTTTTATATGAGGCCATAAGGGCCTTTCTAAACCTCCACTTATTGATATGATGATTGATATTCATCCAAGTGTTAATCATCTAGAGCTTTAGTTCAATCAAAATCCAGAATTCAATCCAGCTCAAAATCAAGACTTCCATTCAAACCTCAATCCAACCTTCAAACCAGTCTCCAATCTAGCTTCAACCCTATCCAATCAATATTAATCTTTTAAATGATTATGGTTGGTTAAAAAAAAAATAAAAAAATGATTATGACAGGTTTGGATAATTCAAATATAATCAATCAACTCCAAAATCCAGATCAGATCCGAAAATCCAGATCAAATCCAAGGCTAAAAGGCTGTCCTGAAAGTTTTTTTCAGTGATTTTTCAAATATTTTAAATCTCAGTTAAATGACCTTCAAATCATGATCTATCAATTGCATATTGATTAGACATGTCCCTAGGGTTAACCCTCCAAATTTAAGCTCAATCTGAGGTCTCTAACCACAAACTAAATTGAAATCTAAAGACTATGAAACTTTCAAATATTTACGGCCTATGCGACTAGACCCTCTACCTTGTGGAATTTGACCTTGGAGCCTCTTCCAAAGCCTTTGATCATGTCCAGACCTTTGATTATGATATGCTAAGCATTAATCTGCATTTTGGTGGACCCACTTTGAATCCCCAGTTGACTAGGGGTCAAAATGACCAAATTTTCCTTAAGGGCAAAATTGAAGTTTCCTTTAAACTTCAATATAGCCCAGTCAAATCAAACCATGGAACCTCCTCTAATGCATTCTAAACATTATTAGGAGTGCATTAAACTCAAACCCAGACCCTAGGTCAACCTGGTTGACCAAGTCAACTAGGATTGACCTAACAGCCCCTTAAGGGTCTAAATGGTCATACCATTATGACCCTTGGGACCACCTCTACCAAATTCCATTTATCATTTCAATTATGTTGAGACCAAACTAAGCTCTTGGGTCAACCTAGTTGACCAAGTCTTGACTTGGTTGGGCACCTAGTTGACCAAGTCAACCTAGATACCTTTGCAATCCCCATTTTATGTTATTATTTGTAATTAACTTTGTGGTTATTGTTAGTTATTATAATGATAATAATAACAAGAGTATCATTATTAGTATTGTTATTTATGATAATGATAGTAATAGTGATGGTGGCTATTATTATTCCTATTATTACTGTTGAAAAAAAAGAGAAAAAAAAAGAGAAAATAACAAAATAGGGAGAGAGGGAGCAAGGTGAAATTAAGAAAAAGGAGGATGATAAAAGATTATGATAAAAGAAGTGAGGGATCTTGCACATCATCGTTGACGTTGGCATTGAGCCTCTCGAATATATAATATTCCGAACTTAAATCCCGTTTTCGATGTTTGCAGCGAGCCAAAAAATCACTTATACATGGTTTTCTTAGTGTGGTGGGAGGAAATTCAGTGTGATGCTTACAACAAAACGAGTAGTGTACACGCTTTTCTTAGCATGACGAAGACAACTTCTAAGTACCTGTAGATGCCTTATTGCCTATGGGGAAAGAATTGCGTATTTCAAACAGGTACCCCGGAAGACCCATATATGCCTTTCTTGGTGTGGTGGGATTGAAGACTATGGTCGTGGTGTCTCCCGACACCTATCATACACGCCATTATACATGCCTTTCTTTTCGTGGTGGGAAGGCCTAGACTCTTGGAATGTTCCCTAAACAGGGAGATGTCTGGAGGTTGCCGAAATTTGAACTGAACAGGGGACCTAAATGAACTATAAAGGACTTGAATTTGGACAATTAAAAAAGGGGGAGGACCAAACTTGAACTAAACAAATTATATGAAACTCAAACGAAATGCACAGGAACCTAGATTTGAATAAATGCATAAAATAAATCTATAATTCATACAATAACAAGTAATTAAGTACGAATGAATGAAAGAGAAACTTGCAAACATAATGTGCTTACAAGAAATAAGGAGATTGTGGGAAATATGACTTGATTTCTACAAGACGCGACATGGGACTTTTGAATCATGATAGTTAACTTGTAGTATCTATCTCAACCAAACATACAAATAAATAGACATAATTGTGATGAATGGTGTATTTATTGGTAACCTACAATGAGTGCGTTGACCTAATCGCAAGCAACAAAAACAAATCTGTTACAAGCGTGAGGCATTTAACATGCTATAAGCAAAAATCAAGAACTCGCCTTGACCATGTGCTATCATGAATGTATGAAGGAGACAAGTAATGAATAAGATAACTAGCTTACGAGCATATGACACATCCAAAAGTCCATTTACTAGTCGCCACAAAGATCCTTGAATGTTGCAATGTTCTTCCAACCAACATCAACTATTTGACAAATGAAAGCTATAGTTTTTGACAAATGAAAGCTTCAGTTCCCTGCAAATATTGAAATTTAATATGTGATGAATGTAATTCAATCAAAATATTCAACATCAAGATGCAAGCAAACACATTGAATCCTACAAGCAATAAAAATCATAAGGGATGTGTAATTTGATCGTAGACAAACATACAAAATCTTTGACGAGCATTTCATTTGTGAATGGTGGTAATCGATATACAATGCTAATGCTATTCATGTTTATGAAAGAACTGAATAGTCGTAGCAAACACATTACACTCATGGGTAGAGTATGGAGGATGTGCAACGAATACAATAGCTTGCTAACCGACAAGCATGAAGAGATTGTCGGCGAATGTTGCCCAACAGGTAGCCAACATCAAGTTACAAGTGAGCATATTGATTTACATGCAAGTGAGGACAGAGGATATGATGAATCTCCTTTACATATAGATATTAATGCGAGGTGTCATTTGCAAGTAAAGACGAAAATCTACAATGTGTATAGTAGATGCCGATTCGTCCTCGTAGTTAATGATGAGTGATTATCAAGGAAATATGCTGATTCGTTGCAAGCAGAGACAAAAGATATGCAGTAGATGTAAGCTCCTACAAGCTGCTGTAGAAGACCCGTTATACATCCAATGTGTTGTCCACACGAAAAATGCAAAGTGATTACATCAAATGCAAATGCTTATGAGCTGCTATAGGAAACTCGTTGTGCATACAATAGGCTATATGTGAGCGAGTACAAGAAAACTGCGGTGAATGAAGTTATCTACTAGCAATAGTAGAAGAATAGTTAGTGCACAACAATCTACATGTACAAAGCAATGGGCCAACCATAGTGTAATAACACCCCATCGGATATGCAACACTCATACAAGAAGATAGAAGGCGTTTGCAAATTCTCAAGTGAAGTCCTATGTGTTTCTCAATAACAACCCATCTTCATAAAGCAACAAACAACTTATGATGTAGCGTTACACCACCAGATTCTCAACATTCATACAAGCGGACAAAAGTCATTTACGGATTTCTACATAGAGCGCTGTGCACATCCAAATATTGATCATTTGCATAGCTGATCAGCACTAAATATTTTAAAATGCCCATGCCCCTCACACATGCACTACAACATGTGCATATGCAAATATGAATGTATACATACAAGCATATTAACATGTATACATATAAGAATATACACCCGTATGAGCTCCAGTGAGCGTGTTGTACATATGTGACGTCTGAGGATGCTGCACGGGTCAAACAATAAATCTAAGTTCAAATTCGATTCTCCTATGCGAGCAGATATGAGTCGACATGGCTCGAGCTATCAAACAAAGGTATGGTCATGATATCAACCGAGACATTTGTTTTATACGTTCATATTAGACCTTCAAGGTCTATAACAAGAAAATATCACTAATAAAGGCTTGAAGCCCACAATGAACCCGATCATCTGTCGGCAACTGACAGAGTCGACAAGGTTCAACTAGATAAAAGTGCACATGAATACCCCGATGATGGTCGTGTTGAATGTTTATATCAACCGGAGGGGGCTCTACGCCTTCAAATGCCTATGAAAACTCAAAACTCTAAAAAATGTCAAAACATGAAATATTTAAAATTGAAATTATTTGTCAAATTGCTTAATCAAAACTCATTCACCCTCCGCAATAGTTTGTCGAGGTGGATAATTTGAAAAATACTTTAGCTCACAAAGAGCTCATGACTGGTCCAGAATATCACTAGGATTCATTCTCAATACGCCCTTACCAGTAAGGACATGACATTTGTCTTCTAATCGACGATTTGGCCAGAGGGCTCCGCAAAAAACCTGTGGTTTGGCAAGATGACCCCATGTGGTCAATGATTATGAGTGCGACTCTCTGACTTAGTGGCTTGGTCCAATGACTCCGCTATATTACGGTTACGGTCATATAACCCATATGCTCCCCAATGGCTTCAAATTCGTGAGATATGAATCAATATGATATAATCAATAGGGCATAAAGTCCTTCGTTAGCTGAGTTGGATTCAGATTTATCCCCTTAGACAAATATTCACCCAAAGTCTATAAGGTACCCTTGGACGAAGCAACTCATGACTACCTCCTCTGACTAAGTAGACCAGTGACCATGATGACTCGGGACGACGAAACCATGAGATTTTGATCGGGCCCATCGTCACTTCCCTCACAATTCGCTTTAAGTGTAAAATTGTGAAATTTTTAATTTTAAATATTAATTCTCCCAAATTCCTAAGCCCATGTTGCTACTATACATCAGATACTGTGACGTATCTATTTGATGACTAGCCTTAATCGAAAATTCTCTCTCGTTATTGGGATGGTTAATTAACTATATAGGGGCTTGCGCCTATAGAAAACCTGAGCTCACTGAAGTCCTCGCAAAATGTGGGCGAAATCTCTGTGTAGTGTCTTAATGACAATCCAATTTGCCTTTTGAAAATTTACCTTGGAACTTAATTCGTTAAAACTCTTCTGAAAGCAGGGGAGGCCAGGGCATGAATTTTCGGAGCCCACAATATGCCAATGGGTGCTTTTTGCTTGCAAATAACTACCTCTATGGGCAAGGATCAGTGTGGTTCTGTATGCATTAGCTGGCAGTTTGTCCTTCTACCTGTCCATATATAATTCCGCTGTCTCATTGACGCAAGAAGGATTGCTATTACTTAGTAGTTTAATGAGGATTGCTATTACTTAGTAGTTTAATGAGGATTGCTATTAATTAGTAGTTTGTACTTTCATTCTTTCACGAATCTTATAGTCTATTTGCTTGGCTTTGGCTTTTCACATCAGTAAGGTTTTGTGCGAAAGCATACATATTGTACTCGTCTAACCTGCCAAAAGTTTCTATGCTGAAGTTCTTTATATTGGTTTCTCTTTAAGCATAGATATGGGGAATCTGTTGAGCGAATGAGCCCTGAAGAGTTAGAAGAAGGGAAAAAATGGCTTAGTGATACGTTTCACCTTATTCGGTGAGTCCTTTTGTAATGCTTATTGCAGCCCTTCAGCCTTGAAAAATTACGAAGTAAATATTAATTTCGTTGATTTCTGGGGCATGATGGATATCTCACGCATCGTTTTTATACTTGCATTTGGTTATTCTTGCTGATCTGTTCGCTTTATGAAGCAGCTGTGATGATGATGCTATTCCATCTGTTAGTTGGGTTCTAACATTGGCTAAAGCTGCAGTTCTAAGATATGGGGTACGTGGGCTTGTTATTGACCCATATAATGAACTGGATCACCAACGTCCTGTTCATCAGTGAGAATTCTACTTCCATCTAATTTACTCTCCTTTCTATTTGCTTATGTTTTGAGCATTGGATATTAAGTTTATTTTCCCCTGTATCAAATGCAAGCAATCTCTGAAATTGTACTATTTCTATGAGTAAATGATCAAAATGATCTCCTATCTTTCTTGATGTGCCCATTTTACTATTATACCTTTTTAGATGTTCAATTTAGTCCTTTGACTTGTTAAATTTGAACTAATTTGGTTATACTTTAAACTGTCATTTCTCTGGATGAAAATTAGTGGAGAGAAGTTTTCCATTGCGGCATTTTAGATTTTTTTAGGGTCAATTGAGATACTTAATATCTATTCAAATCAATGAGATTGATCCTAAAAATTAAATTTCTCTCACAAAAGCTTTCCTTCACTCTTTTCTGTCAAAAGAAATGTCAAAGTTGACTGAATTAGTTCATCTTTATTGAGATAAGGATTAAATTGAACTTTTAAACCGGTTGGAGGCCAAAATGGACATACTTAAAAAGTTTAGGGATTATTTAGATCGCTTACTCTTATTTACATTTGTTGTAGTTTCCCTATAGCTAGATTTATGGCTTTATGATAATTACTGAGATTTTAATCCAGAAAGCCAGAAGTTCCCCACTTCACCTTGGTCTTTTATTGCTTCTGTACACCCGAGCCCTGCTCTGATGTTTTCTTAATGTGGCATTTGGGTAACAGGACAGAAACGGAGTATGTCAGTCAGATGCTTACTAAAATCAAACGTTTTGCACAGCACCATGCATGCCATGTGTGGTTTGTCGCACATCCAAGACAAGTATATCCATTGTCTTCAAGCTCTTCAATTATTTCATTTTATTCATTTGCATTCTTTTTCTTTCTAACAGTTACAAAACTGGGGAGGCAACCCGCCAAATTTGTATGATATAAGTGGTAGTGCGCATTTCATAAACAAATGTGACAATGGCATTATTGTTCATCGCCGTCGAGATGAAAATGGACCCGTTGATGGTGTTCAGGTAGATGTTCCGCTTTTCAGTGAGATTCTTGAATTTTCTAAGTAAAAAAATCCCCAATAAATGTTGATTTAGAGATATTCAAGTCATGCCAAGTCACATCAATGATAAACATGTTTTGATTGACTTAAATCCTCCGGAAGATACAGTTTCCCTTGATTTGACAGAAATATTGTGGTCTTTTAAATTTTAATGATGCGTTTATTTATTAGATTGTTTTATGTTTTAATTTACACAGTAACTTTTAAGTGTATAAAAAGGCCATATAATGTTTTTCACAAAAAAATAACATATTTCAGCTTGTATCGTATCTTCTTGTTATCTCAACATTACAAGCTTGAGCCTTTTGTCGTCTTTGGAAACAAATTTTGTTGAGGTTATGTAAATGTTAAGAAAGCGTCTTTTCTCACCAAAAACTTGAAATTTTTGGAGTTTACATTTGGCATTTGGTTAACATAATCAAAAGAGAAGAAAAATCAATCCACATTTCACGCTTATTACGATATCTACAATTGATTGGGAGGGGATTAATTATGAAATGTTTCCTAATTGAATAGGGCATATTTAGGGGCTGATTTGGGGGCTGATTTGGAGGGGATTAATTTAGAAATATTTTCTAATTGAAGAGGACATATTTGGGGGTTGATTTGAGTGCTGATTTGTGAGGGAAATAATTAAGAAAATAGAACAGATTTTGGAGAAAATTGGGGGAGGGTTGTTTGGATATTTGTTGTTTATTATTTTCTTAAAGTAGGTGATTTTCCTAGGGCTAGTGTATATAGTGTTTTGCTGAATTTAGATTGTTCTTAGGTTGAGTGGGCTCTAGCTGGTGGCTAGGGATTTGAGAGAGCCGGATCGTCTTCTCCAAATTGAAGATCCACTTGTATCTTGCAATTTCCTTCATAAATCTTTCAATAAAATGTGTCTTGAGTGTTTATGTTCCTAGTTTTTCTTGTTGTATGTTCGCTGGTTTTGCTGAAATCAATTTTCAGCCAGAGTTTTCTAAAATTTTTATCCACTTCCTATTAGTAAAACTTGTGAGATTCTCTTCCTATATTTAGCATTTTGTATTGAAATTGTATTGTACTTCGAGGAACTTATGTTGGGATTCACTAGTTGGGTTTTAGGTAGAGATGTATGTTCAACTCTAAGATTTAGGCATTAAAATCACAATCCTTTGGCTCAGCAGGAGCATGTTGAGTCTCTTTGATGGGTTTAGAGTTTAAAGATCCCTTCTATCTTAGTTTTGTGCTTTAACAAACTTGGTTAAGAAATTGGCTTGAATTATCTTTATTGTCTTGCCAGGAGATTAGCACAACTTTTGCCCTGTGCTTTTTATTTTTGCGGACTTAGTGAAGGATGCATGCCAATTACCTAGTCCCCATGGCTTATATTAGATTGGTGAAGAATAGTTGTCAATCGTATGCATGTTGTTTTAGTGGACTTGTTGATGATAACTTTCCCTTAGTTTAGCTTCAAATTTTGTACACACTTTTGGATAACTTCTTCAGTTTTGTGTATTATGGTTTGTTGAACTTATTGAAGAAGAGAAGTTCTTTTGGTCTTCTCTTTGTGCTCGGTAGACTTGTTTTGATGTTGTCTTGACCCTCCGACTAATTGAGTAGATCTTCTTCATTTGGACTACTTAAACTTATCAAGTTGGACAGGCATGGAACTTGATGGTTCTTGTTATTAGACTAATGAAGTGTAGGTAGGGTTCCTTTACTATGACATTTTTTGTGGCTTATTGAGTAACTAGAGTTGTCAGTTTCATAAAAAGTGGAAAATTTTATTTCTGCATACCTTAATCATTTAAAATGCAAAATATATTATATGATATATGAAATTGTGTATGAAAACTCAAAAAATTAATTAAATAAAAAATTAAGCACAAAATTCTTTATAAAAATAATTATAATTAATTAGTAATTAATCTTTATTTAGAAAATTTAAAGGTTAAAATTTGACATTTATGATCAGATAAGTTTGCTAAAATAAATGTGACATAATTAAAAACTGTTTATTTGTATATATAAATTTAACCTAATATTTTTTAATTGAGAAAATAAAATACAATTAGTTAATTAATCATAACTAGCACAATATAAGTATGGTAAGCTATGTTGCACCGATACGGATACGGTGACACAGATACGACACGGTACGGATACGGGACACGTCAATTCTTAAAATTCAGGATACGGGTACGACGCGGACACGACATCATAATTTATAAATCATACATAAAAAATAAGAAAGCAATCAAAGCATAATATTTGAAATTACAAAAAAAAATGACAACAACATCATTTGTAGCCTTGTAGCTTATAATATCAAAATATAAGTAAGCATTAAATGTCTAGTACAACAACAAAAGCATAAACATAAATTATCTAGCACATAAAGTTTCAACTATTCAATAGAAGGAATGATATGATTAGCTTCTTCAGTGGTTTGTCTTTGAACTTCTATATCATCTTCATTAAATATCATAGCTTTTAATCCAGGCTCATCAAGTGAAAGAGTAGTAATTTCTAATATTCTCATATCATCAAGAGACTCAATTCCATCTCGGAAATGAGAGAACTTTGCTCGCAGCTGCGGAAGTAAATACAACACATCTTTTTCTTTTCGGATTTCTTTTTGTTTTTCAACGGACACGTGTATCGGATACGCGTGTCCTTTTGAAATTAAATAGTATTTTAATTGGATACGTCTTTGGCGTATCCAATACGTATCGGTGGAGTATCGGAGGCGTGTCCGTGTATCCGTGTATCGGATACAGCACGTCTTCATAAATAGGTGTATCGATGCAACATAGATGGTAAGCCAATTTAAT
This sequence comes from Dendrobium catenatum, assembly GCF_001605985.2. Classification (NCBI taxonomy): domain Eukaryota; kingdom Viridiplantae; phylum Streptophyta; class Magnoliopsida; order Asparagales; family Orchidaceae; genus Dendrobium; species Dendrobium catenatum. The sequence continues at coordinate 123,957 of NW_021319662.1, read as the reverse complement.
AGAATTAGAAAAATTAAGGTCACATAAACTTATGAAAAATGTGGGTGATCAAAATCATAATGTTGCATAAATTATGCACACAATCACTAATTATATAGTTAATAAAATAAATAACATATTAATATTTAATTAGCAAAACTGTAAATAAATAGAATAAATCTAAATAACTTATGAATATGAAATGATATAGAATTATTTGTAATAATTAAAAAAATAATTTTGAATACTTATAGATAATTCAATCAATTTAACTTTTTTTATCATCCTTGAATCCTTGGTTTGAGTAAAAGTCAATCAATTTATACTGGAAAACCCTGAACACATACCTTGTATCTTCACTTTGCAATTGAATCTCCTTACACCAAATTGAGTCCATCTCTCGTTGATCAAAGCTCCAAGAAAGCTCAGTAAAATCAGTCATCATCTTTAATCTTTTTAGTAAATGATTTACCTGAAAGAAAACACTTAGCATATCGTTATATGTATTTCTTTTTAGGCTAATTTAACTTAACTTTTTAGGATCATTATTATGATTTTACCTATTTTGCACTTAGCGTTTGCTTGCCATGTAATAATTATACTTTTTGCTATTTTTCTATTGAGAAGATTTTTGTAAGAAAGGTGCGGAACAAAGTTATTGGACGCATTGGAGATGCACAATTATTATATGACAGGTATGCAAATTGCTTCTTTTTTCTTTTGAAAAGTTTCATTATTTTGATCCATGATGTGATACTTTGACATGCTGTCAATCTGTTAAGATTTCATCTGAACAAAGTTTTGTAGGATTTTTAATGTTCAATACATTTTCCATTCTTATCCAAATTTTTGTCGTATGAAGCTTCTATTCAAATCAGTGCTTTTGAAGCTTCAAAAGTGTATGGGAGTGAGCGAGTTCCAACTGATGATTTCTCTCTTTCTTAAATTAAGAACCTTGTGGACAGAAAAGTAACTTTGATCAGTGAATTATGAAGTCAGTATTAAATTAGCTTTATATTAAGTTTGATTTTGTTTGACTGGAATCATTCCTTTTTGCTTTTGTGCGATGTGCTAGCTTGTATTTTGATGCAATTCCCAATATTCCGATAATGCCATGCTCCTATTTTCCAGTCATGTCATAAAGTTTTCTTGCCTGAGATATGACATGCTTCTCATCAAAACCGTTCTAAGGAAATGATTGATTTTAGCTTATTGGATCTATTTACAGCAATACACATTGGGATTCAAAGAAACGATTGAAAAATGAATTTAGGAATATAAGATTTCACAATTTAATGAATCCTTTACAATATGAAGTTATTCATGCTCCTGATAAGCTTTCAGAAAATTCTAGCAACATTGGGGTTTAGAAATAAAATATAAAATAATTAGAATAATAAGAATGCAATAATCTAATTTGAATCAGTAGGAGTTCAATGGTATTCTACCAGTTAAGGACACACATATATATGTCATGATCAATTCCGGATGTTCGAATTAATGATGTGGGAATATATGGTCAAACGAGTAAATTTTCATTTGCTAAAACTATCACCAATAAAAAAACCTCTAAAAACTTTGAAACATTTAAAATAAAAATGATATTGTTAAAAATCCCAACCGTCCCTTGACACTTGTTCCAACGGCTAGGATGGGAATTCGTGGGAGGCTCACCTAAATAACGCCGATCTCTATTAAATCCTAGTCGTCCCTTGACACTTGATCCCAAGGCCAGGATAGGAATCTGTGGGAGGCTGACCTGTATCACACCGATCTCCTTCCATATTTGGGTGGCTGATTTAGGAAGGATTATATTAGCAAAATTATGCATGATTATGTAATTATTTGTTTCTTTATTAAGATATCATGTATAGATCTATTAATAGGGATAGTTTTGTATAATAAAATGAAAGCTTTTCCCTCTCAAATTCTCTAAAGTTAACATGGTATCTGAGCCTTCATTGCCTTGGTCGGAATTCTGAGTTTTTTTTTTACTAGTGGACTTCTTGAAGGGAAGGCCCTTGCCTTCAGGAAGGAAAGGGAGTGGGTTCCCAACTTGTTCATTCCTACTACGTTCAACAGAGAGGACGGAGAGTGCTTGATGTATTTAGATTTTTGCATTATTTTTGTTTTGAACAATATTAGTTATATTTTCTATTTTTTGTTTTATTTTTATGCTATCCAACGATGGTGGTAAATCCAATGATCATGGTAGGAAAAGGTTTGGGTTATGCTTACCTTGAGTTTTCTGGCTTTGGGGTCCACCTTGTCCTTTGGGTTGTTTTTTGGTTTCAAGAGGGCCTTGGCTGTTTTCGGTTTGAGCTTTAGCTGTTGAAATTCTAGTGGTGCCAGCTCATTAATATCTAGTGGAGGTGTAGCTCATTATGAGCTGATGTTTAGCTCTGAAATTAGAGAAGTGTGCAAGCTTTTGGGTGTGTGGAACTTGTCTTTTCCTCTTCTTGTTGCCTCTTTGGCTGCTGCAGTTTTCTGCTGGTTTTTCCTCCCACGGCTGCTTTGGTTTCTCTGTCCCGTGGTCCCCTTTCTCTCATTAAAAGTGATGGCTGTTTGGTTGCTGAAAACCCGATACTTACCTGTTGGATTCCTGTGCTTGACTGTTGAAACCGTGGCCTCCTCCTTGAGAATTGTTGTGCCGTTTGGGATTTCTATAACAAAAAACTCCTGGTTTTCTGTGCTGAAACCGTGGCATTGGCTCTGTATTTGGCTGGTTCCGTGGCCTTGTTCTGTTTGGAAATGGCCGTGACTCTTGGGATATCATGCAAGGTGACTTTTGTCCTTTCATTTCTATTATTTTATATGGGATTTGAGGGGTTTTTGGGCTGTTAAGTTTCTCCCCTATTGCCTATATATATGAGATGCTTGGAGATGAATTGGGTGGTGAATTATTGTGAGCAAAATTGCTATTGACTTGCGGGTTATTGGAAAAGCTTGCGAGCTTTGTCCGTCTTCTTTCTCATCCCCTCCGGAAATCCTACGGGCTCTTTCCAATCTTTCTTCTCGGGCTTCTAATCTCTTCGTCTCTCCGCAAGTTCCACTCCACCTGTATCTTTCTTCTAGTTCCGTTGGTAAAGTTTGTTGGCTGTTTTAGTGGATTTGTTGGCTGTTTTGGTGGTATTTACTGGAGGAGTTTGGTATGACGTTGGACCCCTTTGCAGTGGTGGACCCTTTGGTTTGCATATCTAAACATTATCTGAAATATATATTCCTACAATCGGTGCATGTGAGAGTTTTGTATAATAAAATGAAAGCTTTTCCCTCTCAAATTCTCTAAAGTTAACATGGTATCTGAGCCTTCATTGCCTTGGTCGGAATTCTGAGTTTTTTTTTTACTAGTGGACTTCTTGAAGGGAAGGCCCTTGCCTTCAGGAAGGAAAGGGAGTGGGTTCCCAACTTGTTCATTCCTACTACGTTCAACAGAGAGGACGGAGAATGCTTCATACTGCGGTCTCTGTGTTCGATCGAGAAAGACGAACATCTCGTGCGTCTCGTCTGGAGGAGTCGAGCGAGAACCCCACGACCTTTGTATTCAATTAAGAGAGACGAACGTCTTGTGAACCTCTCTCGCATGCATCCAAACAGGATGAGAGAGGAGTCCGACCATAAAATTATGCCCTTGTGTTTGGGGTGGAACCAAGCGGGAACGTGCGTCCCTGAAGCTTGTAGAATGTGGTAGCCTCCTCTCGTGTGCGCAAGGGCGGAACCTAGAGGAGCCAAGCATGAGCTTGCATCTGGATGAGAAACTGTGAGGCTGCACGGGATGAGAGATCGTGCGTCTTGACCGAGCGGGTGTATGCTTCTGGGCGGAATCTCTTGACACTGTATCCAACGGCCAGGATGGGAATTCGTGGGAGGCTCACCTGAATCACGCCGATCTCCTTCCATATTTGGGTGGCTGATTTAGGAAGGATTATATTAAGGCAATTATGCATGATTCTGTAATGATTTGTTTCTTTATTAAGATATCATGCATAGACCTATTAATAGGGATAGTTTTGTATAATAAAATGAAAGCTTTTCCCTCTCCAATTCTCTGAATTTAACAGATATAAATATCTTTCTCTCGAAGTATCTCGCTTACGATATGCATTCTCTTCTCTTCTACTCATTTTAAGTTAATCAAATAATACAAGTGAATGTTATCAGAAATAAAAGTATATTAAAAAGAATTCAATGAGTAAATTATGTTTCTAAATTACAGGAACACAAGGACTTTGAAATAATATGTATGCTCATTCCAAACATAAATTAATTCCATTTAAATTATTTTAAACATGATCATCAATGTTATACATATATCATATATTTATTCTTTTTCGTAAATAATACAACCATCATAAGAGTCACCGTCTAAAATAATATCAATGAAATTACTCATTTTCCATTTCTTTTTCTTTTCCTTTTCAATAACCTTTTTCATTTACTTGCACGAGTATCTTTCGTCCCCAGCTAGTAGCATAAGCGAGTGTGCTCCATCAGTCAATCATGCACATACAAACATATTTTATCTAGTCATTATTCATATAATATTTATTAACTTTGTATGATATAACAACAACAACATCAAACCTTTGTCCCACTACGTTGTGGAATCCAAATGTGTAATATAACTTTGTATGATAATTTGAAACAAAACATATTAATTTTCATTTGACTTAACATGATCAATCATTGTATATAAGTGACAAATCATGATCTAGCTTGCAATAAAGAGTTAATAAAGAGGTATTATTATCTTTCAATGCATTTAATTTGAGAGAGAACAAAATTATTACTGTAATTAAAAAGACATGAGTACTCACCTTGAATTTAGGTGTTGCACTGTTTTATTCTTACACCTTACTTCGAGGTCGATAAATTTAACACTTATATAAAAAATATTATTATTTAATTTATGGATTGCCTGCTAATCCTTAACATTTAAATTTATTTATATTTTATTAAAATATACTCTTATTTTTCTTTCTATACAAATTATGCTTAGCTCATAAATTCATTATTTGTCTAAATCTAATTTACAATTTAATGTGATATAAATTTAATTTATTCCTTATCTAGTTTAAAATATCATATACGAATTTAATTATGGTCTCTTTACATGTATATACATATACTCAAAATATATACATATATATTATAATTAACAAATAAAATTTTCAACTAAATTACTTGCAAAGTAAATTTTAGATTACACTTTCTTAATAGTATTTACTATTTTCATTCTTAAGAAATTCATAAATTAATAATTTAATAAATAATATTTAGGCATTAGATAAGATCTTAAGTTTATTTTAAAATTTAATCAACATTAGTTAAACATACAACAACAACAACAACAACATCAAGCCTTTATCCCACTACGTGGGGTCGGCTACATGAATCCTTTGTCTCCATTGTGTCCTATTAAAAGTCAAATTCTCGTTTAAATCTAATAAAGAAAGGTCATTCCTAATATTTTCTAACCAAGTCTTTTTAGGTCTACCCCTACCTTTCTTAACATAAGTCAAATCTAATACCTCTACTCTCCTAACCGGGTCATCGCAAGGCCGCCGTTTTATGTGACCAAACCATCTAAGGCGACTTTCTCTAATCTTATCTTCTACTGGAGCTACTCCAACCTTTTCACATATATGCTCATTTCGTATCCTATCTCTAAGGGTAAAGCCACTCATCCACCTGAGCATCCTCATCTCTGCCACACTTAACTTAGTATTATGCTTCTCTTTTAAAGGCCAACATTCGGCACCATAAAGCATTGCAGGCCTCACTATCATACACTTAACATTAGTTAAACATACAATCTAAAAAAAATACTTTACCTTTTTTCCTAGTTGATGTCAATCTCAAGCCCTAACCCTCACGCAAGCATTTTCCTCCTCAGTAGCTTGCTTGTAGGTTCTATCCCCCTTGCTCCTCTCTTGATTTCTCTCATTTAACGATGCTGGACGGAGCGGAACAGAGTTATTTTGCACGAGTCGCTGCTTTTCACTTCCGTATGCATTTCCTTACTCCATTACATGATAGGAAAGACAAACATATTCATATTTTAGATTTGTATGAAAATCCTACTTGCAAATAGATGGAAGAATGTTAGGAGTGGCAATATTGTTTATGCAAAAAATTTAGAAAGAAAAAAACCACAAGGCTTTATGAAATGATTCAACTTGCGTATCGTATCAGTTACAAGTGATGCCCTTACAATAAGGAAAGATATTGATATGATATAGAAGACATGAATAGTAGAGAACGGATTCCATGGTGGAGGTTCGAAGAGTCTTAATGCATTTGAGTTATCTTCAAGACAACATTATTTATGGTATGTTCGATCGTTCTTCTTTGAGGAAAGGAAACAATAAATTAAGAAGCCCAATGTAATTCTTATTGTTAATGTTGTTAGTTAGAGTTCACATCGAAGGCTTGCATCAGCTTTGTAGATGATATCATGAGTTGCTGTTGGTGGTGATAGCGGGTGATAAAGTTAGTGGATGTAGACTTTTGTGTCGACGGTGTGCATCAACAACCTTATAAGTAATTCATGTCACGATATTATTGGTGATGGTTGACAATGAAGTTAGCAGGCATTGGCGCTGATGTCGAAGACATGCATTAGCCTTTTAGGTGATGACATGCATTGACGTTATTGATGATGGTGGGTGATGAAGTCAATTGGCTTCAATGTTTTTCCACATCGTGTGTTATTTTTATAGGCGATGATGTTTATTAATGTTGTTGATGATAACGAGCGATGAAGTTGATGGACATTAATATTTGCGTCAACAATGTGTATCACTTTTATAAGCGATGGTGTTTGTCAACAAATGTTGATGACTAAATCAGCGGACATCGACATTAGTTCAACAATATGAATTAGCCTCCTAGGAGATGGTGTGAGTTGATGTTGTTGATAATGACGGGCAAATTGAATTATTAATAATAATTTTCATATAATATGGATTTTTGCACGAATAAAAAACTCAAATTTGACCAGTGCCAGGCGATGACATGCAAATCGAGATGCACGATGAACGAGAAATGACACTTTCACATATAATTATAATTCATCCTTGTACCATGCCAACACTTTCCCCTCCAAGCACATCCCATCCGCTATTAGTCTCTCCTCCGTCAACTTATTGACAGTAAAATACCTTTCTACCCTTTATATCCACCCATGTGCATCATCTAAAAAATAGGCATCTTCAGTTTCCTCACCCTGGGATCTCCTATGTTCCACTTGTTTCTTCTATAATTTCCCATTTTCCAAGAGGGTGATTCTCCCCAAGTATCCCAATCATCTCTTCTATGCTCGTGCCCAAACCTTTCGTCAAAATCTCACATTTTTCTTTCAAATTAGCACCCCTTGGATCATAATCAGTCATTCTACTTTCAAATTCAGCTCCCTTCTTTCAAATTCAGCTCCCCTTCGGTCATAATCAGCCCCTGTCCTTTCAAATTCTGCCCCTCTTCTCAAATTCAACAAGCCTTTCGTTTATGTCCCACCCTCTCACACCTCTCCCCATATCCTCTTCCTAACTCTTCCCTAGGAATAGGCTCTAGGTGAGGCATCTTTCTTCTCCCTCTAAAATCTCCACATTCTGATCTTTCTTTTTTCTTATTGGATTAGAGTTTTCCCCATTTTCTTAGGTACTAGTGGCTTTTCTAGCCTCTGATAACGCTGTCTTGGGTTGGTCCTCGAGCTGCTTTTTCAACATCTCCTCTATAGAAAAATTTCCATCGATTTTCTCATAGACGGTTGAAATTTGACCTTTGAAATATGAAAATTGAGTTTGGAAATATTAAATTTCATATTTTAATTGTTCCATTTCCCCCTCCAACATTTCTACCTTTCTTCCAGCAATAGGTACCCGGATCAAGGCTCCAAACTGTCAAAAATAATTAATTCTGGTCTTCAAACAGCAGAAATCAATACTTTGAAAGGAAAAACGTAGCAGAAATTGGAAAGCAAAAGGCCTTAATCTTAGCCTAGGACACCACTTTGATAACAATTTGATAGGAACTTGATACAATTTACTCGAAATCAGTGAACGACAATAAGAAATTAGGAATTAGAACATACTAAAACTATTTTATTGCAAGATATATAAAGAAAATAGCAAGATATAGTTGGATCTTTAATTGGAGAGGAAGATCCGGCTCTCCCAAATGCGTAGCTGGCTGCTAGAGCCTTCACAATTTAAGAAATTCTAATTTCAGCAAACTCAAAATATAATCCTGAAATCACTCTATTGCACCCCTAATTACCTCATAAATTTGAATTCATATCAGTCATCTTTCCCTAAATAATTTCATCCCAAATTTAAATTTAAATCAACCCACTTTCCTTTCCCTAAATAAATCTTCCTAATTTCCTTTCAGTCAAATCAACCCTCTTACCCTAAATATATATGCATATCCCAATCAAATCAACCCGTTTTCTCTAAATAAAACTTCCTCCCAATCAAATCAAACGATCCATCATTGTCCTAATGATATAAAACCCATTTTAAATCGGGATGGAGCATAATGCTTGATGTTGAGCTGAATGGTTTGCTTACCAAGTCATATTCTTGCTTTTCAAGGAGGATGGATGAAAAGTAATAAAAATGAAGTTAGATTATGATTTCTTTTGTAAAGGTTAACACACGAGAAACTCATTAAGAATTTAGCAAATAAGTTTAAACTCTTTAGTTTAAAATTAATGATTCATATAATGTTGGACTTTATTTTGAAATAAGGTTCATGAATATTATTTAAATATAATTCAATTCGAACTTAATATTTAGATCTGTACTCTAATTTAAAGACAATGCCTCATGTTATTTCATAAATATAAAGTATCTTTAAGTTTTATGTTAGAAGTAGATGTGAACTAAAAAAAAAATCACTTCTATGCATCATACGGTGGTTATAGTGCCATATAAACTACTTAAAGCATATATAAATAGACTTGAAGTTTTAAGAGAGTTTATAATCTCCCTTAACGGCTCATTTGGTCCCTTGTAGATGAAAACAAATATTTTATGAAGTTACGATTTTGTTTTCACTTACTATGCGTATGAAAATGAATTCCTGATTTTTAAGAAATTTCTTAAAACTTTTTTTCGACCCCATAATGGGTTTGTTTGAATGTTTTCCAAATTCTAGTAACCAAAGGCAACCCTATCTAGTATTCTCTTCCTTGTAAAGGATTTCATTATTTTATGGATCATGAACTTTGTGCAGGGTTACTGGACGGTTTCATGACATCCAGTGATGTTCCATAGCAACAATCATTGAACGTGCCAAAAAATAGAAGCTATTCCACATACAAAGCCACAACAAAGCAATGGAAGTGTTTTCAGACTGTTTTTGTTCGGGACGGCTTTATTACTGCTTCGTAAAGCAGCTTTCTAGTATAAAAATTAAATTTTTTATGTTAAAAAGTTGCTTTAAGAAGCAGAAAGAAAGTCATCCAAAATGAAGCCTGAAATGGCACCTCTGCAAAATGCTCATCCGAATTTTCTCAGGATTTAGGTATTCAGTTCTTTAATCCATTTGTACTTGTAGTTGGCTTGCTGATTTTACACGCTGTTGGGACTGTCCTGGTTTATGTGTATATGCAATTGATATGTAGCATCATATGTTGCTTTGTTTGAGTCGATACTGATGCATTGTATCAGCTTTACTTCAATTCTAAGAGGAGTATTAGTTAGCTTGAAGCTCAATTTTTGTTTAGGGTTTAGCATTGTTTTTAATATATTTGATTTGCTATGTGACAGATAATTTGTTGAAGTTATTTCTGTTTGCATGGGAGAATTATTACGTTCGGTGACCGAACATCTGGACACCCAATCCAGACGCGTCACCTGAGTACTCTAGATCCTAATGTATTTTGGTGATGTGGTGCGTTTGGATTGATTTCCGGACGAATCCGGACACCGGACATAATAATTTGCCATTTGCATGATGCTATCTTTCTAATTGTTAGGTGGAGAATAGTCTCTCTTCCTAAGAAGGGACAAATACATCACGTATAAATGGTATTCAACTTCTCTCTCTCTCTCTTATAAAAGAAATTAAAATAGTCTCATGGTGAGATTATTCCATGAGATTATTTTGGAGATTATTTTTGTTCATCTTTAAAGATTTGAATAATCAAAATAATTTTTTAATATAAATGGAGATTATTTTGATATTTAATAAAGAGTCAAAATAGTTTTGATTATTTCTCATATATATATATATATATATAATTATATTATATATATAAAAATTATAAATTAAAATAAAAAAATAAAATTTTAGTTTCAAATTAAGAAATTGAGTTTAATGAGTTAAGTTTGAGCTTTTCAAATGAGCTTGAACTTATAAATAAATTTTTTAAAGAGCTGAGTTCGAATTTAGTAAGAATTAAACAAATTTAGCTCAATTAGGCAGATAGAAGACTCGACTCCACTCCTATTAATGGATCGACTCGTATACACTCCTAGTAACGGCTATGCAAATCTTTCAATTTTGGTTAAATTACAATATTGATCAACATATTATATTAATATATTAAAATTATTAAATTTAAAAATATTTCATGATATCTATTTTTGAGTATGATTAACCAAATAATGGGTATTATTCAAAAATAATTTCTATGATGGGGAGAACTATAAACAACATAAAGAAGTCTAAAAATTTGAGTTGAGCATGTGAAGAACTATCAACATAGAAACATGTTCAAACTTACAGCTAGATAACTAAGAAGCTTTTGAAAGATAATTCCAAAATTAATATTTTATATTATGAATCCACCAAATGTCTTTTACCAGCAAAGATAAAAATATTAATTATTTATTGGTAGTTAGAGACAATTAGTCAGTAGAGTGAAGCAAATCTACTTCTAGAATTTATAGACTCATTCTAAGGTGATAAATTAGTAAGAATTTTATTTGGGATAATTTTTTTTATTATTTTATAAAATAAATTTTCAATACAAAATTTGAACTAAAAAATTATTTCAAAAAACAGTAAGAAAACTGTTCCAAATAAAGCCTAAGTTAATTTGGGATGTCTGATCACAACTTTGATTTGCGAGGTATTCAAATTGCTTTAAGACGAGTGCAATTTATGATCATATAGAAGCACTAATCTCCATGCAAATATTAGGGATTTTAAGCCTATCCTAATACAAATTTCATTAAGATATTCTTACATAATCATTTTTTGTCATTCGAAGCATCAAATATTATAAATATAAGAGTAGAGAGTTCATTGATACTTGTTGATCTTCTAGACTTACCTACTATTTGTAGGTTTGAATTAATATACAATGCTATATAAAAATGATGCATTTAAATTAAATTACATAACAAATGTTATAAAATGAATTAATTTAGTAGCATATAATTTCTAATTATATAGAGAATTCATGATGGGATCTAATAAAATTTTGATGAAGTCTCCAATGAGTGGCTTTAAAACTTGGACAAACGATTTGGACCAACTTCAGACTCGGAGGCAAACATGAAGGAAGATCTCAATTGGAGCTCAAAGGATGGCTTAAAATAATAATAATTATTATTATTATATTTCTATTTCCATCGATGAAATTTCTAAATAACTCATCACTTTGATGATAGCAATGCTGAACGTAGATCTCAACCGGAGGAGTTAATTTCAAACACTTCAAATACAACCCAAATGCCCATGAAATTCAAAACTCCAAAAAATATGAAGATTCCAAAATGTTTAAAATTTGAAATGAACTATCAAAATGATTAAAGCAAAAACTCATCCACCATCCGCAACAGTTTTTCGAGGTAGACAAATTTGAAAATGTACTTCAGCTCATAAAGAGCTATTGTCTGATCGAGATTATCACTATTATTCATTTTCAAACAATCTCTTGCTAGCAAGGACGTGGCATGTGTCCTCTAACCAGCAGTTTTGCCGTCAAATGGCATTGTAGGTAAATGGTTATGATTGGGGCCCTTTGAATTGTGTGGTTTGCCGACAAATGGCACCACTAAATTACGATCATGGTCAGAGCCCGTATACTCCCAAATAGCACTAAATCATTGAGATATGAAATTATGAATCAATATGATATAATCGATAGGGCTCAAAATCCTCTATTAGCTAAGGCGAATTCAAATTTGTCCCCTTGGACGACGCAACTCATGGCTGCCGACAAGGATCCTTCTCTTAGGTTGGGTCGACTACCTCCTTTGACTAAGTAAACCAGGGACCATGATGGTCTGGGATGACGGAACCACGAGATCTTGATCGAGTCCATCATCCATTCCCCCACCAACCGCTTTAAGTGCAAGGTGGTTAAATTTCTATTTTAAATATCAAATCTTCCAATACTTAAGTTTGTGCTGCTACTATACACCAGATATCGCGTATCTCTATGTACCTGATAGATGACTAGCCTTAATCAAAAGTTCTCTCTCATTGTCAGGAGCGGTAAGTAATTATAGGGGCTTGCACCTATAGGAAACCGGAGCTCATATCTAAAATCCACACAAAATGAGGGCGAAATCTCTGGGCATTGTCTTATCTACAAACCCATGCCTTCCCAAAATCTATCCCGGAACTTAATCTGCAAAAACTCCCCTGAAAAGCAACCGGGACGCCGGGGCGTGAATTTTCGGAGCCCACACATGATTTCTAATTATATAGAGAATTCATGATGGGTTTTAATAAAATATGAATTTTGATGAAGTCTCTAATGAGTGGCTTTGAAACTTCGACAACTTCTTTGTTGATTTGGACAACTTCAGACTCGGAGGCAAATACCGAGCAGCTATGATAGTATTGAAGGAATAGTATGAGGAATAGCTTTGTTGACTAGAGCTTTCTTGTAAGATCAAGCATGCTTTATCCTAATGAATCATATGGCGGTTTATTTGTGTCATTTTCAGATATCCTAGAAAGGGGAGCAGGTGATTCTTCAGTTAACCATGAAAGAAGAAGCCATTAGAGAAAAGCAAATACAACCTGCTCCTAAAGACTTTTGATCTTTTTGAACCATGAAGGCTTGACTGTTTCAACTTCCATTGCCTTGCAGCTATGGAATTTTCTAATGTTTTGAACTCTATATATACTACCCATCAGGCATCAGCCATATATATCACAGTTTAATCATATAAACCAATTGTTATTATATTAAAGCTAACGAGTAGAGCTTCAGATATCTATCCATGGCTTCTCACTTCCTCCTCCTTGCCCTCCTTGCCATGGCTGCCTCGCTTGCAATGGCCACAGACCCTACTCAGCTCCAAGACTTCTGCGTTGCAGACATTACATCTAACGGTATCTAGCCATCTGTAAACATATTTACTTCTATCATATACCAATGTTAAACAAGTTGTTTGCTTCTGCAGTTTTTGTGAATGGCTTCGTCTGCAAGAATCCGAACCTCGTCACTGAGAATGACTTCTTCTTCCCCGGACTCAACCACCCCAGAAACACAGCTAACCAGCTCGGCGTAAATGTGACAGCCGTGAGTGTTACAAACCTCCCTGGTCTGAATACGCTTGGCATCTCCATAGCTCGCATAGACTTTGCGCCTTACGGCCTCAACCCTCCTCACACTCATCCAAGAGCCACAGAGATCTTGGTTGTGCTGGAGGGAACTCTCTCTGTTGGCTTCGTCACCTCGAACCCTGATAATAAATTGTTTGCTAAGGTTCTTTACAAAGGTGATGTTTTTGTTTTCCCTCAGGGGCTTATTCACTTCCAGTTCAATGCTGGTCATGAGAGTGCTGTGGCACTTTCTGGGCTAAGTAGTCAGAATCCAGGGGTGATCACCATTGCAAATTCTGTGTTTGGATCGAAGCCACCGATTTCAGATGAGATTTTGGCGAAGGCGTTCCAGCTTGATAAGAAGACGGTGGATTTGTTGCAAGCTAAGTTCTGGATGAACAACTAGTAATTAAAGATCAAATGGATTTGTTTCTTGCGTGGATGTATGATTTCCTTTGGATTTGTGAACTTCTTTATGTATGTGTGTTATTGTTTTTGTTTCCTTATTGTTGGTACAATAAAGAATGTGTGTTTTGTTTCTATATAAAATTTGTAGGGTCTGTGTAAGTTCGTGGAATATATAATAAATTATTTGAAGAGAATGAGTCTCTAATAGTAATCAAATTGTCTCTACTTAGTTCTCAAAGTTATAGAACACATGGAAAAAAAATAGTTTCAACTCCCAAATCTTCTTATGGTGGTTCATTCTTTTATCCACCACTTGATTGATTGCTTCCTCATCTCAAGAAGGCATCTAGCAAAACAAAATGATAAACTTGAAATTTTATCATCTTTCATCATACTAGTAAGTCTATAATGATTTGTAGAAAAAATATTAATATTTATAAACGGTTAGTTTTTGGCTAGTTAGCTAACTAGCTCGAATTCAACTCGTTTCATATGTAAATGAGTCATATTTCAAAATCCTATAACCTTTGTTAATGCGATCATAAATCAAATGGATGTCTGACGGATTTCTCACTCCGAAACTTTGTGATTGTGTGGGGTTATAGAATAGATGGTTCTTAATTAATCAATGGAGGTAACATGTCACCTAGCTCTATCAAGGCTCCTATAGCTAGTTCTTTGATCATGATTTGTAGAGCTCACTCCATGATATTAGTGTTATAGCTTATTTGAGGATTTTAAAAATGACTTTGTAGTTGTATTTTTGAAGATAATTGTAGTTACAAGTTTTAGTCACATCAACTATAATTATATTTCTTCAAGAAAAATGAAAATGACCAAAGATAATGATTTCACTAACAAAGTTTGATTAAATTATGGTATTAATTAGTCATAATCTTTCTGGAAAAATCGTTATTTTACCTTAACTTTATGATAGCATAATTATTGAAGAATAATTTTCCAAACGGTTTATTATTTTATATTATGAATCCATCGGATACCATTTCCCAGCAAGGTTAATTGTTTTAGTTGTTTTAATTAGTTAATGAGAGTGATTAGTCAATTATTAAGGATATCAACTTCTAGAATTTAGAAACTCATTCTTAAACCATGGAAGATTAAGGATATTAACTTCTAGAATTTAGAAACTCATTCTTAAACCATGGAAGATTAACAACTAAGAAATGTTGAATTTTCAAAATAAATGAATTTGGAGTCATAACAATTCTGGTTTTCAATTCAAAAAAGTAAGGAGACCAACTGAACATCATTACTCACTTTGGGTTGCTTTTCCAAATTCATTGTATTAATTTGAAGTATCTCTTCGGTCTTCTGTGAGTGAGATCACCAATTGACTTGGCAACAAGGCCATTGATTGCTAGGGTTGTACTGAAATTTGATCTCTCTCTCTCTCTCTCTCATATTTGAACTTTTAAATCAATTTAGACAAACTCACACACACATCACATACGCAAGACTCGAACCCAAGACGTCCTGGTTGATACTTAAAGCTCCCAATCAATAGACCAAGATGAGCTGCTTAGCTGCCACTCTCAATATCAATTTATTGGGCCTGATATTTATGTTCGTAGAAAATATTCGAATGAGCGCTCTCATCATCAACCAAATAATACTATTTATGAGGACTTTTCCTCACTACAAATAGTTGCTATTCCCCAAGTTCAACTCAACAACACTAGGCAAATTCACCCTCATCCTTATTAACTGCTAATTAGTCAATTAGTCACAAAGATGATGAACTCAATACCCATGATGATCCAAACTTTCTCATCCATTGTCCTCAAACAGATTTTCAACTTCAACATATGACCTAATTCAATTAACATATAGTCATTGTTGGCAATGGGTTGGCTGTTATTGCCCTCAATATTTCTCTTGAGGATAACTTCACTCTTAAAGTTGTTCGTCCACCATTTAGGGGTGGGCATGTGAGTTAAGTCGGCTTAAACTCAACTTGTTGACAAGTTCATGAGTTGAGTTACCAAACAACGAGCTCAGGCTCGGGCTCAGATTATAGGTCATATAATGTATGAGCTTGAGCTCAAGCTTGGCCTAGCTTGACATATTGTTATGCGTGTTAACTTGATTAAAAAAAAATTGCAATAGTTCAATTTAGGAAAACAGTCGTCTTCTTCAAAAGTCACTGGTCTCGTTGCCTCCTTCAGTGAGCTCATGTTGCAACTTCCTTAACATCATGAATCCCATTGTTGCCTTCTCTTGTGAGCTCTCATTATGACTTCTCCTAAAATTGTTGCACATTATTGCTTTCTCTAATAAGCTCTCATTGTAACCTCTTCTAACACCACTAGTCTCCATCGCTATCTTTTTCCATAAACTCCTGGCAATTCTATCTCCACCGAGCTCCCATCCTGTAATGAAATTTTTGCAAAGTTGAGCTCAAACTTGAACCCACTATTATTCTAGTCAAGTCAAGCTCAAGCATTTCTTTAGAGCACAGCTCAAGCTTGAACTCTAATTGAGCCTAACATTGTGTAGGAAAGCAAAGCTCGAATTATCCTAACTTGAGCTCAACTTGACTCATTTATCCCATTATCTCCTGCATCTCCTTAACAAATCCAAGAAACATCTAATGTCACTGCCAATTCAAACTAATGGTGTGCAAAAAAAAAAGAAGATTAAACTTATTATCTCATTTTCTTTTTATGTGGTCATATTGGACCTCAACAGAATTAAGATTAGAGCCAATTAACTTTTGCAACCACATTTATTAAAGATGAGGATGACATTCATGCAGAGAATTCTGACTCTGAACTCAAACTTCCAACATATATCTGTAGTGGCCTTATTTCCTATTTTCCATTTCTATTAATACTACTTATTTTGCTTACTAAAAGTTCTTGAAGAAGACAGCATTAGAAAAACTAACATATTTTTATTGAGAAAGAACTACCGAAAAAAAAAAGTTGAATAATCTATATCTTGAAAATTGCATGAATGAGACAAGAATACAAAAGATTATGAAATGTGCATCAAATTTAAATGAGAATTTAACTCTTAATAGGATATAATGGAGAAAAAAGACTCATATTAATGACCTCTAAAAATTTAATATTATTGTTGTTGAAGCCAAACATTATTTTTGGGAGCCGCATGGAAAATAGTATAGATTATCATTGAAAGGTCAGTCATCAGTAACACCATAATTTTCAAGAAAATATTTATAATGTATTAAAATAGTTCATTTTTCTAATAATTATTTCTGGACATACATCATAGAAGGTGATGTGCCTATTTGTAAAATCTATTAAACAAACAACTCTCTACTATATAAATTGATAAGAACTTATCATATATAACTTTAGATTGTATGGATATTAAGTAATTCCAAGTAGCTGAAGATAAAGCCGATGATGAGGAAGATGACGATCAGGCTGCCCAATAAACTAAGCTTCGAAGATGCTTGACAAAATCTTAAGTATTGAGCAAACTTTTCGAGCCAAGCTTTAAACTAAGCTTAATCTGTTGAAGAGGTTTTTACCTGCAACTTCTATAATGCTAGATTCCAGGCTTTATGAACGAGATAGGATTCCTTTAGAGCTGTAGTAAAAGCAAACAAAATACAAGAGTAAAGGGTATATCCAAAGCATAGCATCAATGTAAAACCAGATCTTCATGGGCACAAATTAGAAAATAAGAAAAAAAAAAAAGAAAAAAAGAAAAAAAAAACATATGTATTTTTAAAAAATTATTTGAGGACTTCAAACAGAGTTCCCGATTTCAATCCCTCACCCATTTTCATAAATCATCGATATTTATGAATTTTCTAGAAATGAACATGAATGTAGCAATTATTTGGTATAAGATAAAATCATAGGAGAGGATATAACATAGTATATACATTGAAAAAAAAATAATTTTGAAAAAGCATGAAGCAAAAAAATCAAATCAAATGATTTTTATCGATCTCGAGAAGACATGCGTGAGTGCATAATAAATGATTTGGTGGACATTACAAGGTTGTTTGATTTGAAGTAAAAATATTGCAAATATAGGAATTTGGAGAATATTGGTGTTTGGTTTGAAGTAAATCAGATGAAGTGTAAAATTTTAGCATATTTGGAATTCACCATTTAGTTCACTTTTGGTGTATTTGGATTCCTCCAATTTGGGCAATTTTCAAATATAGTGGAAGTTCATTGCCTGTTGTCGCTCGCCCACCGCCACCACCGCCAGCTTCCACCACCATCGGTGGCCAACCCCGACTGCCACCACCACCGGCCATCCCAACAGCCAGTCGGCGCCACCGCACCCGACCATTCCCGCTGCTGGTCGCCCACCATCGGTTGTCCCCGACGATGCCGACCACCAATGGCATCGACTACCACCACCACTGGCCACCCATACTTTGGACTTTACACTATATTTATTTTACTTCAAGTCAATCAAAAAAATAATTCCCCGCATTTATTTTACACTAATCCAAACAAGCTCAAACTATTTCAAATACACTGCATTACTTTTACACTACATTCTTTTTTCAGCTAACCAAACAACCTGAACGACTCATAAATGCCACATAAGCAAATAACAAACTACATGAAAATGAAATACATCAACGACTCAAAAATATAAAGACTCGATCGTGGCCGTAGATCGGCGGCCACGTCTCTGATAAACTCTCCATGACGATCTGATGTCCCCATCACAACCACTAAGGGAAAAAAATACTTCAAGAAATGTTGATGTTAATAAAGATGATGGACCATTGAATAGCATTAGAAGAAACCATGTAAAGATGAAGAGTTAGTAATAATTGTAACATTACATCAAGGATTAAGTTTGTATTTTTTAGACAATTATGAGATGCCTATAAAGGAATTCAATGTGAGATAACTTGGGTGCAATTTATGGATAACGAGGTCCTAATGTATGAGACTATGTGGGAAAAAAAAAACCGAAAAAATGGAGAAAGGACTCGAAATTAGTTAAATAAAGGTCAAATATATAATATATAATTTTACTCAGTGTGAAATTGATAATTATTACTACCAATTATCGGAAGAATAGAAAGATCAAATCATATTTTGGTGTGTAAATATCTTCCATACAACAAGACTGCAATGTTTGACAAATAAAATGAATAGATTCATATATGATTATATATGAAAGATGGTAGCAGTAGCACATATCGAAATTAACATAATGGAAGATGAAATCATCAAGTGGTTTGGGTGAGTATTAAAAAAGAAAGAAGATTCACCGATTAGATGAGAAGAAGAAATTAATTTAGAGGAACTAAAAAAAAGAATAAAAAGACCAAATATCACATAATTAGAATTTTCGTTAAAAAATGCAAAATACAGTTGAAACCTTTAAGATCAGCAGGTTGAAACTAAGCAGAAATACCAAAAAAAAGATCTGAATTAGGGTTCAGAACAAACCTAGGCACAGTACCACTTCTACGGATGTCGTGCTCTATTGCCTGTCGAAGAGCTCTTGCAAAGGCCTTGAATGTTGCCTCAATGATATGGTGTGAGTTCTTCCCAGAACGCTGTTCAAATACCAACAAACACTAAATATTTAATAAGAAATAGATCAAGAAACAAGAGTAAACCATAAAAATTCTACAATAAAAGAAATTCATTAATGTCAATATTTAACTATAAAGCATAGGAATTTATAATAAATAATGAATAAATGTAAATTTTAGTAGTGAAAGAAAGATTACCAGGACTCTCAAATTTTATTTAGCTCAAACAGTTAGAGAAGACCAACTATGCTTTATCCAAAATAAAAGCCGTATTCTCAATGATGGGTTTATATGATAAGGAAATGTAAAACGAAAGTTAAAAAAGTATTTGATTGTTAGGTGATCATAATCAAGTTTAGGAAAGAATTACTGCCGTTACCTGCTGGATATGAAGGGTCATGCCAGAAGTGTTCACCAGGGATTGAAAGAAATGTTCCACAAGCTAAAATGTATAAAAATTATTGAATATTTATTAGAGAGGCTCACGTTTACAAATTCACAAGAAATAAAACAATGCAAAAAAAAAAAAAAAACAGAAATCAATAATTTAACACAACACTATATAATAAATCCAACGCAAATAAACATATCAATACAAACTAACTTCTCCAGGGAGAAATATGTCATCGATTACATAGACATTAAAACAACAACAGCAAGAAGGCATTAATATAGAACCCATTTTACATTAGAGATTAACAATGACAGTTTTTTAAGTGATAAAAATGTCGAGATTTATTGGTAATTACATATGCAACCGAAGTCACTTTGGCATCAATCATTTAGGCTTTGTTTGTGATGACTTTCTTACTGTTTCTTGAAACAGTTTTTTAGTACAAAAATTTTAATTTTTATACTAAAAAACTGCTTCAAGAAGCAATAAAAAAGTCGTCCCAAACGAAGTCTTAGTCTTTTTAGCTCACATCAACATCAGTTGTCAGTAAAAATACACCCAACTGCCAAAGAACATAAATTCAGCAGCATATCTTATCAATGCTGACCCTTCATTTGAATCATTCCACAAATAACAGTGCTATGACAAATTTGTAAGGGATAAATGGTGGGGAAAGGATTTGAACCCGAGAGAAATGACATGATGAGATTTAGGGGAATGAATGAAGCCTACAAGAAAACAAACTAGAAGAAATAGGACATGATTGAATTAGATGATCTGATGAGGTTCACCTACGTCAACACCACATAGGGAGAGAATTCCACTAGCTCAGATATAACTAAATATTTCTTGCTTCATCTCACTAGATAATATTTCTTTCTCACTCTTCTCTTACAATTCACCCTTCCCTTGTCTCTCTTTTCCTTTGCTAAACCCAAATAAAGAATTCAAAGCACGTTCCAAGCAACCTAATTCTCCACACCAATAAAGAGTGAGAAATAAACATATAATACATATGATTAATTATACTTATCTCTCATGCAAGTAGCTAATGTTACACTAGATTCTATTAGTTTTCGAAAATTAACATCCCATTTCTAAAGTTCCAAGCTAATGGATTGGGAATGTGATATTTAATAGCAAGAGGGACAAGTATCACTCCAGAAAATACAGAAAAGGTATATATAATATTAACTATCTATAAAAGAAATAAATATAATTAACCCAAATATATAATATATACTATAAATAACGCCATTTATTCATTCTATTCATCTCTTCTTATTTTCAAAAGCTTTACAGCCAAGCTTTTATTCATCTCTATAAAGAAAATTTGCTACATAACAATCATAGCTCTTTACCACCTCCTGCCCACCCAAGTGCAACACCTGGCTACAATTTCCTCATTCGTCGCCGCAACACAGATGACTACAATCCCATACCTGATTGGTTGAGATTGCCGCTTGCAATGAGTTGTGCTTTCTACGGCTTCCTTTTCGAAAATTGGCACCGCTCTCAATGTATCTCACTATCAATAACCTTTTGTCGTCACAATGCTTTTGTCGGTAAAGGACTACAGATGAAAACCTTATCACCAAGCTTTGTCGTTCTTGACCTCTAACAGCCACCAGTCATCCACTTTCTCCTCAGCACACCACATGTTTATTGTTGTTAACTCGCCTAGCTCAAGCACTCCAAGTAATGCGATCTCACTTAAAAAGTTAATTGCTGCTACAGCAAACTCATCCATAGGCCCCTCACGTCGTCAACCTCTTTGTACCTCCTCACTGGCAACCAAGCCTTCACGGTTGACAACTTTGATTCATAATCAACACCTGATAAACAAAGAAGCCAGTTGAATCCTCCTAACAGTATTCAAGAGAGCTTTTGGAGGTCGTCTCTTTAAGCCTTGAGATACACTTCTTTTATAAAGTATTACAAGTGTTAGGATGAGTTTAAATTGGGAAACAAGTATATTAGAGGCAAAGTAAATGTAGAAAGAATATACAATATGATTAAATCTAAGGGTTCTAGATTTGATTACAAACAAAGGAGAAAAAGTAGGAGAGAATTAAGCACTTAATGAAGAAATTATTCTCCCCGTCAACTTTATAATCTTATAAATGCGATAGTAACTCTTTATGTCCAATTTTGAGAGAATCATCAACTGCACTCAATTTTGAGGGTTAACTAAAGCTTCAAGCATGTCAGTCCTTCATCACAATACTTACTTTGTCATCCTGTTGCACCATAATTCTAAAATATTGTTTACCTTGCAATAACCTCCTATTCTTTGGAAGCTCCCACTTAGCAAAAAATTTATCCATCACTGCATACCAAGAATCACCAACAATAAATTTCACAATGGTTCCCACTCTCGTGGTATTTGAAATCATTAGCATAGAACCACCTTGCTTCTATGTGCTATTACCACGACACCATTGGTCACCTTAAAAAAGCAATACAATAGGTAGATACAACCTTCTGCATCTAGATACCTTTTTTTTATGACAGTAAAGAGTTAAATTTATCTAGCTGCCTAATTAGAATACAATTTATCTTCAAACAAGAAATGTCTTAAAATATAAAGCTTCAATATCGACCAAGGATTCTTGAATTTAACTAACACAGCACTCTATAGTTCATCATTGGTAAGAAGAATTTTTTGCAATCTCATGCATCATAGATCTTTACTTGTAGCATTCATAGATTCTATCATCTAATTTCATCTTTGCCCACCTTATCTAGAAGCCAATCTCTTTTTATGTAGCCAGTTAAGTTACATGACTAACATGCGCCACTGTGAAGTTTGAATCTATTCCTTTAATGAGTATTAGATATGTTTCTATGAGTATTAGATATGTTTCTATTGTTTTCCCTGTTTGCATGTCTCCATATGTTCTCAAGTTTCTATATTTATTTGTACATGCATTTCTATATTTATTAAGGTACAGAATGGCAGGCAAGTGATCAAATTACTTCCAATAAAAATATAATATCTTGAAGTAGATCTCCTAACTTCAACAGATCTAGCAATGACAACATTAGAAAATGCTTCAATATTCAAAAGGAAACTTTTTTATTTATCTGACAATTCAAACGGAAGCTTCATAATGCGACTGTTTTGAATTTTGCATGTGCTAGCTAACAACTACAGAAGTGACTGAGATGATATAACAGGTAATGGTCAAATAAATTAACTTGCCCACTAATGAGATGATATAACTAACCTTCGATACTGAGACCAGTCATCCAATAGCTCTTCATTATCAAATGTGATCTAAATGTTCATAGAGTTATCAATCCGTTTGCAACTAACTAGATCAATTTCTTTAAGATGATAAGTAGCGTACTTTCTTTGAGACAATAATATCCTATTTTATTGTAAACAAATTAAACATCAAGAAAATATTTATGCTGTCTCAAATCTTTAGTGATAAAATATTTTTGTAGGTAATATTTTACCTCGGAGATGTCATTTTCTCCGAAGACAATTTTCAAAAAGGTCCTTGCAAAATTTGTCAAATTAGGCTTGTGGATATTGTTTTAAGCCATCTATAATCTTCGTGAGTAAAAATATGCATTTCACCTTCTAAGTAACATACCTAGGAAGTTGTTCCATATAAACGGCCTCCTTAAGATCATCATATAGAAAGGCATTACTCACATCTATTTGCAACAAAATCCAACCATATAGGAGAATTATGACAAAATTAGAATTTAAAAATAGAGAGAATGTATCAAAATAGTCCATCTTATATGTTTGAGTGAATCTTTTAGCAACCAACTAAGCATTGAATCAAAAGATTGTCCAAGTAAAATAAGAGCCATCAAAAAGCATTTGGTTTAATCCTAGAAGGGAGTAATCAAATTTAATATATGTCAATTGAATAGAGCACCCATCTCATCATCTATCGCCTCTTTCTAGAGTGGATTTTATAGCTTTCTGATATGTCCTGAGAATACATGCAAAGAATAGAAACAAGAAAAAAATATGAAAAAAGAGGTAGATGATTAAATGTAATATAAGAGTGATTAGGATGACCAGTATGATGTATTTAACCATTTCTTAAGACGAAGGATAAGTGTTGATCAAAGAATTCATCAGTAACTGAATGCTCAGCCAAATATGATAGTGTTGTGAGATGTCGTGTTACACTGGTAGGGCTCGATTCCCTCGTGCAGGTGGCGAGCATTCAAGTGCTCAAACTCCATATATATATATATATATATATATATATATATATATATATATGGGATTGCATGTAGGCCCTGTTATTGGTGGAGTTTAATATCATCAAACATATAAACATGTAGTGGGGTAGACATAGGAAGAGGCATTTCAAAAGGCGAAGATAACTCTGAGAAAGGAGAGAAAAAAAGTGGGGTGAAAAGTAACATTGATCAAAGTATATAAATGTTGAACAAGATGATCATATGTAAGAACATTTGAGGAACATACATTGAATGGCACAAGGATAGACTTTCTCAACATAATAAAAAATATAAATCAAATATATGTGGCGTTAGAGAAAACAAAGGTCATTCATGATTAATTCAACAAAAAGAAGGGTGAAAAGCTATCTAATTAAGATAATGGAATCTGATGGATGAGATACCATATAATCAAGACTACATCTCAAAAATTATCTAAGAACATTATAATAAACATAAAGTTTGAGCAATATCTAGCAAATGACAATTTTTTCATTTATCTGCACCATTCCATTAAGATATATACGAGCAATATGTTTGATTAATAGTATCATCATTAGAACATAAAGATTAAAATTGAGATTTTTTTAAATTCTAGGGCATTGCCAGAACTTAAAGTTTTAATTAATATAAAGAATTAGATTTTTATTTCTTGATAAAAGGATAGAAATACATGTAGAATTTTTTAGCAATACTTAAGTAGATCCAACTAAATCTAGAATAATCATTGATCAATATGCCAAAATTTCGAAATCCAAAGTCGGAACTAGGCCAAGGCCTCAAATGTTTTATTGGAAAATATCACAAGAAAAATCTAGATGACTAATGGAATAAGGAAAAGACACAAAGGTGCTTACCTTATTTGTGAGCATAGCTCTCAAAACTGGAGAGCGAGAGGAGATAAATATAATCTCAAAGTCTATCGGGAGGATGATGTCCCAATCGATGGTGATAATGATATATAGTTGTGAATGAGAGGGCTCAAGTAGCATTGCTAATCAAGTTGTATATGTTTTCGACATCAACACCTCCACCAATTGCTTCTCAAGTTGACTACCACACATCCATGTGACTACAATGAAGCACTTCATTTAAAAAGGCAATTTTTATGTTTAATCTTTGTTTGATTTCTATGGCATGAAATTAAAAAAAATAAGGATTAGACAGCCATTTATAAATGTAGATTGTATCTTATGTTCCACCATAGAAATTTGAGATAAGCCTACCGATTGGATTTTTAGGGTAAAACCTATAAACCATCACCTTCAAGAAAAAAATATTCTTCAAAAATGTTGTTGATGACCCCAATCGCTCACCTCACTGCCCTTTACATCTAATTCTATGATGATAATGATATCATCTAAATAAAGTTTTGGAACACCTAATCGATGGCATACATTTCGTACCTATGCCCACTTCATCAACATCCTCCTTGCAAACCCATACATCGTCTCCTACCAGCATTCTACATTATGTGTGGCCTTGATTATGCCGACATATCATCAAAGACTCGATTGCAACCCTCACCTTCCCTTGGAATATAATGATGTCCTTATACCTCTGGAAAAAGATACTATCAAGATGCAATTTTTACCTACACAATGATGCTAGAGAGGGGCATCAGACAATATGATTCTAGTAATTCCTCCCTTTAGAAAGCTTGGGTTGTGGCAAGAAAGTCACCACCATATAAATCCTAGCAGTTTGGAGTGCAATTTATTTATTTACAAATTACAATGCTTTATTGGCTATGTGAGCTAATTGTGATTTGTGGACCATTGAATCGAAGGTAGATTTAGTCAATTCAAAGTCCGTGGTTGTGGGATGTACAACCTAGGGAAGGTGGGAAAATGCCTCTAAAATAATACCTTTAGGGGGTTTTGATCTCAATTCTATGGCTTTGAATGCCTGTTATTTGTGGTTTTGTACTCTGCAATCACAGAGAAGCACTTACATTAATGTCTTATGTGGGACAAAGAACATACATTTAGGCTCCAGATTCTACAGTTTGGTGCTCGGTTTGAAAGCTTGCTCCAAGACAGGATATCCAAAGCAAAGAATGAAAATTCATGGCATGGTGATTTGCAACAAGTTCTATAAGATGATTTACCTTGTTTTTTATTTCATTTTTGTTTTTCCAAAATCTTTATGATATAAATGAATGTTTTTTAATAATAAGAGAATGAAATAGTTTAATTTTAAATCATCTATTAAAAAATATTATTTATTTTTTAAATAAAATTGTAATTTTCTTGATTTGTAAGTTCATTGTGGTCTTCTTAGTTTTTTCTACAGCACATATAAAATGCTGCAATCAAATAGGCAAAACCAGCTTCTGAATCAGAAACAGCAACTCAACCATAAATCTTGAAAATTGAAATCAACAAATTACAGCAACAAAATTTCACCATAGTTTTTCCAGCATCAACTTTCCATCAAACTTTTTCAAGTAGCAATAGTTGTAACAAACAAAGCCTTAATGAACTCTACCACATGCAAATATTAAATATTAAAGGCATATCACCTTGGTATTCTAACCCGTCCAAATATGTCACAATGGCTGAGACTCTGAAATTTCTTGAAGTTTGATTGTGGTTAGAAATGGACATGAGCGCACATGGCCAACTACAACAAAAAGTTGTAGCGGTGAGAAGGTTGGTAGGTAAAAAATAGTAGCAAGAGGCTTGAGGTGGTAATGGTGGCAATATAGGGTGTGATGTGGAAATTGAGCTAATAAGGATTATTCATAAGACATGGTTAGAAGATGGGTGGAAAAAAGGTTATGATTGGTCAATCAAATAAGATGAGAAAATTTTAATGATATAATAGTATTACTGAAAAATTGTTTATAGTACAAGTAAATATGCCAGGTTTAAGCGGTATCTTAGTAAAAATCCTCAAAATAATTACATGACTGTTCATGTGTTCACCTGTTATAACATAAAGGTAATGCAAATGCCAAATTAAACAAAAAATCGCTTAGTTTGTATTTCAAAGGAAAGTAATAATAAAGAATTTAAATAGCAGCGATGGTGCTCTACAACCTGTGTATCATATGTCCCAACTCGCTCTGTCGGGATTTGCAAATCACAACTCAAATGTGGGCGACCTGATAAATCCTGAAGTAATAACAAGATTTTTTATACCAAAATATTTCAAATTTCAAGTAAAATATGGCATGAAGAATTAGCAAAGTAATGAAATATGAATAAATGCTAATAAGAATAGGGTCCAATACTTGATGAAAATTATTCATTTATTCAAGGCGTTTCAATAATACATTTCTAGTCTTTTGTTACCGTTATCAATACAAAAACACCATTGTCAGAAAAGTGACTAGCAACGAGTGATAAGTTCACAGAGGATTACAAAACAAAACATCACAGCTAACAAAAAGTAATGAGGAAATCAGCTTTTACTCTGAGAAGGGTTCATCACCTCTCCATAATATACCACTGAAGCATGGCATCCGAGTATTGTAAAAAAGTTACAAACATGCCATATAAACGAACTGATTGCGATAACACAAAGCTCCTCAACGATGCAAACAGGCCATCAGAATTTAGAGAAATTTAAGATTTATGGATGAAGAGGGAGACGAAAGGAGCCAGGGAAGAAAGGCAACAACAACAACAACAACAACATCAAGCCTTTATCCCACTACGTGGGGTCGGCTACATGAATCCTTTTTCTCCATTGTGTTCTATTAAAAGTCAAACTCTCATTTAAACCTAATAAAGAAAGGTCATTCCTAATATTTTCTAACCAAGTCTTTTTAGGTCTACCCCTACCTTTCTTAACATAAGTCAAATCTAATACCTCTACTCTCCTAACCGGGTCATCGAAAGGCCGTCGTTTTATGTGACCAAACCATCTAAGCCAGGGAAGAAAGGCAAATGAAAAAAAAAAATCTATCAAGGGGAGTTCGACTTGGCACTTTGATTTTGGAAAGTTTCAAAGGAAGGCATGCACCAATCTCCAGAAAGAATGCAACTAGTATATAGAGAATCTGAAATGCTTAGTTGGGCTAAGTTGGAGCATAATTGAACCACAGTCATCATTATCATTAGTCTATAATATAAACTATTTGGGGTCTGCTTTAAGAAAGGCATCGAAAATAGTAACAAAAAATTGTAGTTTGCATAAAGTCAAATGAAAATAGAAAAAATACAAACATATTGTAGTTTGCATTAAGTCAATGAAAAATCATGGGATAAATGGGGTGCAAGACCCCTCATTTAGGGCTTGTTAAGATCATTTTTGTTTTTTGTTTTTATTTTTGCTTTTAATTTAAAAATATATTTGTTTAGGGGTTTTTTTTTGTAGTTTTATATTTTGTATTTGAAAATAAATAAACTTATTTTATAAAACACTAAAAATAAAATTTAGGTGTTTTGAATGCTTTAAAGACAACTATAATTGCCACGATCACCGTTGACATCATCGACTATGACCAAGCCGCTACAGGTGATCGCATAAATCAACCGTTGATATCACCAATTATCACTGAGCCGCTACAGGTGATCCCATAAATCAATTTATTTAATATTAAAAAAAAACATATTCTTAAGATATCAAATATATTATATTTTAAATCAAAATATAGACAAAATAAAATTAAGTTAAAAATTAAAAATAAAGATGACCCCAAACGACCCATAGCTTCGTGTTTAGGTTAAGAAGTATATTTTGGGCTTTGCAATAGAAATAAATTTTGCATAACTGTAAGAAGTTAAATGGCTTTGTTTTTCAAAGTGAATGTGACATTTTGAAGGCCAAACCACATACAAAAAAGACTAATATATGTTACACTAAAATTTCATAACCGTACCAATATGACCTCCACAGCAGCTTCATCAAGAGGGGCTGCAAAATGTCCAAATCGATTGATACCCTTTCTATCACCAAGTGCCTGAAGAAGGGCCTGTAAGTGCAAAAAACAATTAACCATAGAAGAAAGAATAATCCATACAAGCTTGATAAAAAATTAACTATTAATAATTAATGTAAACTGAACATAGTCAAGGAAAGAAATTAGGGAAGATAAACAAGTCTTATCCACCGTTCCAAGTGCAAGAGCAATGTCTTCATTCGTGTGATGGTCATCAATATGGATGTCACCAGAAGCCCTCACGAAGATATCTAACACTCCATGTGAAGCTAATTGCTGAAATATTCACAGAAAATTTTACATTAATCACTTCTAATTATTGTCTAATATTGTTACGAAGGCTTTGAAAATATTTTGTATAAGTGAATGCTTAAAGAGAAAATAAATGTGAATGAATGTTAGCATATTTTATAGGAGCGGAAAAAACAAATTAAAAAAAATTAAATAAGAATATTTTATTGGCATTTTTAAATGTTAAATTTAATGAAACTACAAAGAAAATTTTGGCAATTTTTTTGTGGAATTGACAACATAATTAATAAGAAAAGGATTCATGAAATAGGGCCAATTTACCATCTTTCGTCTAGCACATAAAAAGATTGAAAATCCCAATCAATTACCTAGACAAAATTGTGACGCTTATAAACTAAAGGATGGTGAAACATAAGAATTCAGCATTGCTCTAAGAAGATCGTGATAGGAAATACTTGAGTTCGCAAGTAACCCTAAGGTAATACTTGAGTTTGCAAGCAAACCTAACCCAAATCGGTGAACAAACAGCAGCCAAATGGCTGTCCACAGCAGGAAAAACACAGCAAACTGCTGTGTACAGCAGTCAAACAGCAGAAATTTAGAGGAAAACTGAAGGAAAACTCAAAGTACAACTTTTATTCCACTAGACGATGAATAAAATAGCAAGATACAATTGATCCTCAATTTGAGAGGAGGATCGAACTCTCCCAAATCTCTGGCAACGCCAAGAGCCCAAAGAAAACCTAAATCTAAGAGATCTCAAATTTCAGGCAAATTCAAGATGATCAAACCGTAGGAAAATCAACTATTTAATGCATACAAATCAAAAGGAAATCCCTAAACAGTCCCTACATTCAAATTACCCTCTCAAAACCCTCAAAAACGCTTCCTAAAATACTCTAATGGGGCGGTCGGGCCACTCGATCTCCGCGGGAGGCGGAGATCCTGCGCTCTTTGCAAACTGTTGGTCCTGTTTGGACCGGCTCGACTCCATTGGACCGGTCTAACAGATCGATGATCAAATATTTGCTACAGTGAAACATGACACCCATTTATGCAAATATAAAGATAAATATGTTATTATAAAACAAAAGCATGTGGAGACATGTATCATAGTGTATCAACTTGGTAGCTCTATGTAGCAAAAGGTTTTGGCATTCCTGTGGATAAAATTTGCAACCTTCAATTACACTAGGCATAAACAAGCTAGTAACCAAGGTTTAAATTTGCACAATTGGGTATTGATGCATTTTTTGTTCATGAGGCGAGACATAATCCTCAAAATAAAATAAAAAATTTATGTAAAATAAAAAATAAAGGTTATAAGTGATTTTTTTTGCATGATAACCAAATAATCTATATTATTTTTTGCATATTAAAACTGAGAATTCAGAAAAGCATGCTACATGTAAGTGACGATGAAGCTATAACTCTCACTTTTTGTCAATAATATTCTCAATTTTCCTATAGTTGTCCTCTGCTCCTATGTTAATGGTAATCAGCTCCTTTGTTTCATACATAGCATTATATATGAAACTTATTACAGGCTTGCTCTCAACATCTAACATCCTCAAAACTTGCACTAGTGATCTAATTGTTATAATCGTATAAACTACACTTTACCAGAATCTATCATTTAAAATAAACTTCCTAACTTCTTTTCCCTTAGGCTTTCTTGTCCAAGCATAACTCAACCACTATGTTGAAGTGTGTTAGACCGGTCCAAGGAGGACCGGTCCAGCCGGCCCAGCCCCTTGGGCCGGCTTTGTTCGTCTATGCCAGGAGGGCCGGCGGACACAAGAAGAAGGGAGAGGGGTGGGGTCCACTTGAAGTTTGAATTGTTTCTTGGAGCCAAAAGGAGGGGAAGCAAGGGTAATTAGGTCCTTTTGTTTTAGATTTGAATTGAATGCATTAAGTAGGGGAGAAAAGGGGGGATTAGGGTTATGAGATATTTTGTGAAAGTTTCTCGTTCTTCTTTGGTGGCTAGGGCTCTAGATTGAATTCTAGAGATTGGGAGAGTGCGATCCTCCTCTCGAATAGAGGATCCTTGTATCTTTGCTATTTTCCTTTCATCTTCTAGTAAAATACAATTTCTTACTTCGTGTTTCTATCGTTTTTCTCGCGTTTTCCCACTGTTTTGGCTGATTTCCTGCTGTGGACAGCAGTTCGCTGTGAAATCTTTGGCTAAAGTGATTAGGAAATACTTGGAATCAAGTATTTCCTATCAAAGTGATATAACCTCAAAAGACTACCTTACCTCCAACATGCTTTACAAATTCAAATAGATAGTGGTAAATCTTGTTACTGTAAGCATCAATAATTTTTTCTTTGAAAATTTTCTCACTAGTGTCAAAATCCAAATTTACTAATATTTTTTTTTTCTTTTAAGTCAGTACATTCTTATATTGTCGCAACTTCTCAAGCTTTTTAAGGAACAGGTCTATGCAATGTAGCACAAGGAATCCAATATAAGTGATACCTGTTATCTATAAGTTTTGTACCTGCAACATATAAGCACTAGCATTATATGCCACCACTTGAACCACTAAGTGCTCCTCAATCTCATCATCAACACTATCAAGGAGCTCAAAAAGAAACGCATCATCTTTTACCTTATTAGATGTTTCAATGGACTTAAAAAAAATTGTGCTATAAGAGTTATTGATCAATACATTTATCAAGCCTATATTATTTAAATATAATCATTCATCTGACATGATAATTACCCCTATCTAGCTCCAGTTCCTCCTGATTTTCTAAATGTCTTTCTCACTGTTAACAAGCTCCTTCAAAATCATGTCCTCAAACCATCAATGAACAAAGGTTTTAATCCTCGCCCATAAGCTCAAACTAGAATCATTTTATATTAAGCAGAGGAGGTTGCAAAATTAACAGACATATCATTCTCATAAAAAAATCTTCATGTATCTAAGATGTAAAGGGTCTATCTCCCTGTCAATCCTTACTGTGTCTATCATGTAGTGATCTATGGGACCCCTTATACTACTACAGGATATCAGTTACAATGAAGATGATGAGTCCCGACCACTATGCTTGCTTCTATAGTATGAGCCACCACCAACTCTGTCATCAAACTATTGTTGTGCCGGATGTTTTTACACTATTAACTTATTCATACATGCTTTGATCTCCTCCACCATAACAGGCGATTAAGCGCTTGGTGTCACATTTTTATGGGTTCCGAATAGGTGCTCTTTCATACTAATTACACCACCATTCACCACTTTCTCATAATAATTGCATTTCAAGTAAATATACGTCTTACCACCGCCTCCCATATCAGCTTAACAATTATTTTTTCACGTCGGGTCCTTTCCTATGGGTGATTTTATCTGTGCTTCTAATTATTCTCTACAAAATCCTACAATAACAAGTTGAGAACCAGAGCCCTACATGGGGTCCTAGTTAGGTACCCATTGGATACCCACACTCTGCGCTGGCAGGCTTTGCCCACCCACACCCACCTATGATGACTTTCCGGATGTCATACCCACCCACACCCACCCACTTTCCAAGCTTATTGAATGCAGTCTGCCATAGAATAATGGCATTGAGATTCTTTGCCATTTTCTCTGAGTGCAAACTTTCAAGCCACATATCAAAATTTATCATGGTCGTGATGCGATTCAGTGTTGCGCACTGTGTAGTAAGGATTATTATAATATAATGCATGTATATGATGATTAGTAATATAAATTGGTTCTCCTCTGATGTTGAGTACCCACCCATACTCACCCACGAGGCTATGAGCGTACCCATACCCACCCATGCCCATTGGGTATGGGTGGGTACGTGGGTGGGTGTGGGTATGGGTACCCAATGCAGGGCTCTGTTGAGAACTAAAAAAATTTAAATAAAGATACATTAGGATTTCAATTCAATCAAAAAATTTGAAAGAAAAAAGTAAATAAAATGGATAAATAAATTTTGGGGTTTAAAAAAGATTAAAAAAAAAAGAAAACTTTTTGTTATTAAATTTTCTGATAAAAAAATCATATTATAAGGCATATGCCTCAGCCAAATCGAGGTGTATGCCCTTAAAACACAAGCTTTAGGCATGCGCCTCGAAGCATTTTGCTTCAAAATTATGCTAAGGCGTGTAAAAAGGAAATGCATTAAGGAGTTATTAGGTTACTAGTAAAATGAGTGTAGAACATTCTTTTTTGTGTTTAGTTTATCTTTTTGATGTTATGTTTGAAGCAAAAAAAAAAAAAAGTATAATGTTGAAGTACTTGATCTGCCACAAAAATATGGACAAATTGGTCACATTTAAGTTTCCTCAACATGCCACATGTGGCTTCATGTTTGTCAATCAATCACGAAATAATGCCCCAATTACATTGATCAGCTACAAAAAAGCAAGAACCTCACTATGCCCTCCATCTCTCGAATCATGATCCACTCTACTTCACAAATTAAGGATGTCATATATATACACTACTGCCAATCCTCTGAGGAATTCGCTAGTAGCAACATCGATGTTTTGAAGCGATACCACAAATTCAGTAGGAAGGTGAACCTGCAAATAGTGATTGGCTTTGTGGTCAAAAGATTTGTGAGCTTGTTATGCAGCTAACCTATATCACAATCTACATCATTGTCGAGGCACTTAAGTAATAACGGTTCTAGGCTTGGTGCAAAGGTGCTTAGGAAGATGGATAGGCAAAGTTAGAGAGGAAGTGGCAGTTGCGGTGGGTCATTGGGGTCAAGTGTCATGGTTGTATAAAAATAAAAAAATTACATTTACAGCTGATCCAACTGAAATAGCACAACAATGTTTCACTTGTAGATACTTATATTTCTTCTGGGTTAATGCTGATCGTTGCTTTACATGTTAGTATATCAGGTTTTCTCGTTATTTATTACTTGAAACACATAGAGAAACCAGTTTTTAATACTAAAAAATGATTAATCAGAATAAAGCTTTAACCGAGAAGGCAAGCCTATATGTTTGTACCATGCGTTTCACTGAGTGAAATGAAGGGCAGTGGTGCCCCAACCCTTTTGCTCAGAAATGCTATTTACCAAAAAGAATTCTATCAACATAATATATCAGAAAAAAGCAGTCAACGATTACTCACATCAAGCATATGGTCCAAGAATGGTATCCCTGTGCTGCAGTCAGCAATTCCAGAGCCATCCAAGTTCAGCTTTACATGGACATTTGTTTCCTTTGTGACTCTCTTAACTTCTCCAATCCGACCTTCATGTGGCACTGAATTTAGACAGAATTAAATCAAAGTAACGAACAGGGAAATAATCCTAAACAGAGCAAAAGACAGCCAGAACTAACAGAAAACAATAATCAGAGCATTCGAGTACAGGGTCAAAAAACAAAGAAATTTACAAATTTTAGAAGTTATAAGGGGTTTACTTGCTGTGGAAATAGCAGGAAGAACGCCGTTTCCTCCATCGTCCAGGCGAGAGAAGTGAGCGGCTTGACTGGTGCAAAGATGGAGGCGGCTCCGTCGAAACTCAGAAAGGAGGAAACTTGTGTTCGAAAAATCGAAGCGTAGGGCGGCGGAAATCCTAAACCTAGAATTTTGAGGGATTCTGTCAAGTAGAAGGGAAAAGCGAGAGGAAGCCGAAGGCAAGAAGCCAGTACCCATGTGAAGGAAAGTTAGAGTTGGAAATGCTAGCGAATCATCTGTGCAATTAGGAAAAAAAAAAAAAGTCACTGCAAACCTTTTTTTATGCCTCATTTTAGAAATGCTAGCGAATAATCTGTGCAATTAGAAAAAAAAAAAAAAAAAGTCACTGCAAACCTTTTTTATACCTCATTTTAACGTTTTTTTTTTATATAAATAGCATGATGTTAATTTAAATTAATAATATGAGTAAAATATGAAAAAAAAAAAATTAAAAAGAAGTAAATTAGCCAAATCATTTGGCGCAAATGATTACCAAATCATTTGACGCATTTAGAATGCGCCAAATTATTTGGAGTATTCTCTGCAATCAGCCGAATTAAAGTCTTAAATTATTGTAGTAATGTGCTAAACAATTTGATGCATTCAATGGGACGCGCCATTCTTCAATGGGATGCACCATTCTATTTGGTTAGTTTACTTCTTTTATTTTTTTTTTAATACTCTACTTCTATTCTTAATTTAAATTATACATCATGCTCCTATTTATAATATTCCATTTTACATATAACATGCTATCTCTTAAATAAAAATTTTAATTTAATATTTTATAATAAAATAAATTAAAAATATACATCTATTACTTATTTTTTTTAAATATTATTTTGGTCCAAATTACAAGTATATCTGGGTGCAACTTTATTTATAAAAAATAGGAATATTTTTGTCCAAATAATTGTCATCATATTCTCAATTTTATGAACATATTTATTTAAATTCTATCATTATAAAACATATATATAAAGAAGTGATGTGAATCTTACTAATAAGAATATTTTGAGAATATAAGATATAAAAGAGGAGCAAAAATAATGCTTAAGAGATAAAAGTTTTGGGATTTCCATTAAACTATTAGAAGGTACAAATGTTGAGTTCATTAAAGATATCATCTAACGACGACTTCTAAGGATGGATTTAAACATTTACTTGATTTGATCTAGAGTTAACCAATGTACTTCAAGGCAACTTATACAATTTGAAGAAGGTATAAAAATTTCACTATAAGATTTGAGTGACCTATGAATTTCAAGTTTAGGCATATCGACTTCAAAGTTGTTTGATGATTTCTCCGCTCAAACTTACTTTTATGGTTAAATAAGACTAATTTTTGGATGTCTAGAAAGTATTTGAGTAAACTATGAGTTTTAAGGTATAACTTTTGATTTTAAGGTTGTTTAAGGATTTTCTAACTCATGAATTTCAAGATAGGCTAAAATATGAATAATGACTTTCAAGATTCAACTTATGTATTTTATGGTTGTCTATAAGATTGTAGTCTAACCTATGATTTTTAAGGTAGGTTATGGATATAATAATAATAATAATAATAATAATAATAATAATAATAATAAAGAAAGATTAATTTGATAATTTGGCCCCAATATTAAAAAAAAAAACTAAGCTAGAGAAGCTCAAAGGTTGATTAGATTTCGGTTTCATTTGTGACAGCTTTTTTATTTTTTTTTAAAACGGAGTTTTAGTACAAAAATTTGTACTAAAACTCTATTTTAAGAAGCAATAAAAAATTCGTCCCAAATGAAGCCTTAATTTATTTTTACTTTTCCCTTTTTATGAGTTTGATTTGAAATTTAGATTCAAAAGGAAAGAAATTGTATTTTGAAACATTAGAGAATTTCATATAATCATAACAACCGAAAATTATAGCTCAACAAGTTCTTAGATATAGAGTTCTATTCACGTACATATGGAGAGAATTAAGTATGTAATAATCTTTAATTAGAAATCCCACAAGGGTTACTAGTTTTAACTAGAATAAATGATTTTTTGTAATATTTTTTTTTTAAAAAAAAAAACTTATTTGGGTTTGATGACCTAATCCTATTCATGAAGTGCACCTAGGAAATGAAACTTCAAGAACTTAAGTGTTCATAAATGCAAAATCTAAGATCATTGCATGTAACCTTAAAAAAGTCCTCATGAGAATTTTACTTTTACAAAAGTTATCAATAGACAAAAGAAGAGTTGTTGAACATCCTCCAAAGTTATCATCCAATAGATATATCAAAGACTTGTCATAGAATTCAATTTCACATCAACTTTGAATATTTCTATTGAGAGAAGGATAATTTATATCAATTTACGCATTTAATATTAAGAGGAAACGAATGTTGAGAATACATATAAACTTTTATGAAGGGTTTACAAATTGAATATTTATTGAAATTTTGATTTGAGAAAAATATTTATGTATAATATTTTTATTAACACCCATTTATAAGTTACATATGTCATTCACCTTTAAAATCAATGAGCTAATTATACTTTGATATGTTTACTCTACAACAAAGGTGCTTTCTACATAAGCTCAAATTTATCCCTAATTATTTTTGATGGGCCAAGATAGATCTATGTAGGGCTAGAACCAAGTCTCTGGTATATCCATTTTTCATAGTTTAGTACCATACAAACTCTACACAACTCAAGGTTATGTTGAACTTATAGATGCATCTTTTTCAGACATCAAGAACTTTCACCTAAATTGCATATTCTCTAATTAAGTAATTTGATTTTGAATGACAAGGCATAATGAGTCAAGCTTCACTTATAACTGAAAAGACAATCTCAACCCCAAAACTACAGAAATGGATTGAAGTCAATTGATGTTTTATATAAAATCCCATCACAAAGTTTCAACTAACTTCTCATGTCATTCACTCTTATTTTCATTTAAAAGTTTCTTCATAAGTTGAACTAAGACTTTAGCTTTAGCATGGTTGATTGCCGAGTATCTCCAATCTTCGTTATGACATTCACATGCATATAAAATATTCCCATACATATAAAATTTAGCGGGTTATCTTTTACATGTAAAACTGTACATGGATTCCGTAGATGTTATAGTTATAGCTAGTTAAGTAGTATGAAGATGAATAGTTAAACTACATCGTCAAAGAGACCCTAGTGAGATTGTGGTAAAAGAACTTTAGCATGATGATGAGGGGGTAAAAGGATTCTTGTATACATACATAAAATAAGTTTAAGAGAGATGCCATATTATTTAGTTTTGACTTCAATTCAAAATTAAATTTGGTTATTTCTTCTGAAATAAACTTATTCTCACCTACAATGGTGGCGGGTGGCTGGCATAGATGGCAAATGTGATACAGTGTATTGAAAAATCTCCTGAATTGGATGTTTCTTGAATAGATAAAATAAACTAAATGTTGAATTCAAATATCTCAATAAATTACTTTGGATTTATTTTTCATCCAACTAAATACCGAAATTTTGAAAATCATTGTATTCATTTACTTCTACACTCAAAATTGTTCAAATCAAATAGCCCCTACACAAATGGCTCTTGTAAAGAAATATGTAAGTAATAATATCTTTATGAAATGCTGCTTCTTTGACGAGGTATCTAACTACTTAACTTTAAGCTTGATCAAATAAAAATGAGATGTGTGGAATAGTCTTTGACAAATGACTCTTGTAGATAAATATATGACAAATTGAGACGTAGAGCTACGTTCGGCCGCCAATAACATGTCGGCACGTGCTCTTACTCTTTACCCAACGACTTGACCCGGAGTGGAACCCGGGAATGCTATGTTCGCGATTTTCTCGGTATTGCTCGGTATTTGCTAGGTATTGCTTTGAAAAAATGAGAAATACCGCTCTGTGAAGACCAATACCATGCAAATACCGAGTTGTACCGAGTTTTTTTACAACTCGGTACAATTCAGTATTTGCTCGGGATTGTTAGGGATTTGCTCGGTATTGCTAGGGATTTGCTCGGTATTGCTAGAAAAAACTCGGTACAACTCGGTATTTGCTCGGTATTGCTAGGTATTTGCTCGGTATTGGTTATTACCGAGCAAAATCGACCCATACATAGCAATATCGAGCAATACCGAGCAATCTTGGATCCGTTCCAGGTCGAGTTGTCAGGGCGCGCGGTAAATAATGAAAACGCGTGGCGCAATTCTACTGGCGGCCGAACGTAGAGTTGCGTACGTTCACCGGACCAAATAAAAGTTCTTTTTGAGGACCTCTCTCATTGATGTGCCATGCACCCCTAAACTCTTCCTTTCATACATAAGTTGTTCACACACATCTTGACCAAGCTTGCACTCCCTCCCTCTTGCTCGTCTCCTTGGCATATCACCACTTAGAGCTCGCACGCCCTTAGTAGCTTATGCTACATAAGCTGATTCCACTTCTCGATACAATTATGCATGAAGAATCCCCACATCGCATATGTGCATAACACATTAACAAATGATGCTCCTCGTTACTTTGCTCTTTGTAAGTAATAAAACACGTGTTGAAGCCTACTTTTTAATAACAATGTGCTTGTCTCTCACAAACATGCACTAAAACTGTCCAATAATAATAGTGTTTGTTATCCCTTCACCATGCATGCTTATATATTCTTACATGTATTCCTCCTCGCCATTAAAATGCATCACACTCATCACCATGTTTCCCAAGACATGCATGTTGTTACATTTTGTACACACTTACTATCCTAGGTTGCCTTTACTCTAAGCTCTAAGTTATAACTCCCCAATCATCTCAACTCTTCATCACTATACCTATCCTCATTATGTGCAACATTCCTTCTAAAATGAGTATAATATACAAAGATTTGAGAACATTTTTCTCTATATGTTTCAATGATATATAATGCGTCTCCTCTTGTTAATTTGTATATGTTCTGAGTCTGTTATCATTAATAGAGGCTCACTAATGTATTAACCCCTCTAAGTTAGTCTAGATGTGCCTACTGCTAGTAGTTTCTTGCCCATGCACTTGGCCTCAATATGTGCATCCCAACTAACTTTGTATATCATT
The DNA here is from genome assembly GCF_001605985.2 of Dendrobium catenatum. Lineage (NCBI taxonomy): Eukaryota > Viridiplantae > Streptophyta > Magnoliopsida > Asparagales > Orchidaceae > Dendrobium > Dendrobium catenatum. Next base: position 84,304 of record NW_021319662.1, on the reverse strand, counting down.
TTTATACTTTATATTATACATGAACATCTCCCATTTTCTATGTCTTGTCAACCCCTTTACATTCTCTATGCCTCAAGCACTCCTTATTTGTAAAATAGTCATGTTGCATGCACTCTATGCGCCTATCATACATAATATATTTGATGAACCTCACAAACATGTGCCCATTATTTGATTATCTTGCATGCACAGACACACTTATTATTGTGTGTAGTCCTACACTCAACACTCCATTAGCCATGCTATACAATTTTAACTATTTCTCCACTAGCAATCATTTTGCTCTACTTTTCATTGCTCAATCATGCTTCACTTCGCTGGCTACTATTATGTTTATAGCACTAGTTTCTAGTATGCTTCACTAGCAATCATTCCACTCTATTAGCAAATGCTCTACCCCACCAGTCATATTTATGCTTTTGCAACCACTGCTTCACTTCATTAGCTACCAGTTTACTTTGATAACCACCACTTTGTTCACTAATTGTAGCTCCATTAGTGTCCACTTTATTAGTTTCCATAAGTACCCCTAAACCCACTACTCTATTCCTAGCACATGTGAACCACACGCACACACATTTGATCATCCATGCTATAAGTCATCATTGTTGATGTGCAAATGAGTTCAGTTGAGGGTCATTATCGTGTTGATTGGGAAAATATCATAGCCAACCTTACTATTAAGTGAGGTTATTCTAAGTTTCATACCTTATAATTATAGTTTAAGGGCGGCACATTTTCTCTCTCCTTATTTCTTCCTTTGAAGCATAAATCTTTTTAACCATCGTTAAGCCCTTTGCTTAATGACCCTTCTTTACTCGCCCTTCTAAGGTAGTAACAAAGAGTAGGCCACACCTTAGGATAAGCCTTATGTTCTTACATGAGCACCTTAAAATCCCATCTTGAAGGTAGACCATAGTGTTCATTTAAGAAGCTAATATACCTTATTTCCTAATAAATACTTTGCTTTCCCTTCATTACAAGATCATGAGTTCATCATCCTTGTAGCTTCATTATTATACCTCCTAGCTACAAACTTGGGACAATTTGTTGTCTCATATAGGAGTATATATTATTAATGATCAAGAAATGATATATTATTATCCCACACTAGGATAACTTCTCATGTATCACAAAATTAAGTGTTATTCCTCTATGATATGACTTTCTTACCATATTTTGACCCACTAGCTTCTTTATATACCACATATAATAACCTGCATTCTCCTAAAATGAATTTGTTTGAAAAATGAAAATTATGAAGTGCAACACTATGGCAATGTGCTTGTGAGCATGGCGACATTGAGAGTATGACGACATGCTGCATCATTGGAGGGTCTTTTCTATAGTAATTTTGGATCCAACATGTAATGCAATAGTGTTGGGGCTTGGGTGTCATGGTGGTTGGCACTAAAATGAATGTTTAATATATTTAGTATAAATATCCCTCAGCACCTAAGCCATCTCCCCTCATTTCATTTGGCTTGTCCGGGAAGGAAAGAAAGGAGAAGGAGAGGAGAAGGAAGAGATGAGAGGAAAGAGAGAGGAGAGAGACAAAGATATCTTAGGCTTTTTCATCTGTCGTCCCTATTACAAAAGTTACTTCACTCACAGTAAGTGGCCTCCACTCTACATCTATTTTCAAAGATCTTGGATAGTCTTAGCCACAAATTACCCCCAAACATGACCCGACAACTAAAACTATCAACTGGCTGGTGGGTAAAATGGTCGGTCAGCCGGTGGCAGTACCAGCTATGGCCTATGCAGCGTGCATGCACGCATACAAGCTAGTGATTAGCGCTTGATTTTTTTTATATTATTTAATTATTATTTTTTATTTTCTAAAAAATTGAAAAAAATTATGAAAATTTTTATAGAAATTTAAAAAAAAATTAGATATTAAAATAATTAAATACCTACTTCTTATGTAGATATATTTATTTTAGTGTAATATCCTTCCTTTTTATTTATTTTAAAAATAGAAAGAATTGATTTTAGGTATTTAATTTTTTAAAAAATTTGTAAAAAGTTCTAAAAATGTATAAAATATACAAAAAAATTAAAAAAACATTTTTCAAATCCCCCCCACCCCCTCATGGATCCATAAATATCCCCCTTGGGGATGAAGGAAAAAGACACGTTTCTTTTAAGACATTTAGAAGTTTCTCTTACAAATTGTATGGACTAGCAAAATTTTGGGGATCATCAATCTTTGGCAAAGGCCCGATCCTATGTGCAGGCTCCAGTCTTCCTCCTTAATCGGGGTGAAGACTGTCCTAGATAAGTCTAAAAACCATCAATCTCTGGTAAAGGCCCGATCCACTACGTAGGCTCTGATCTTCTTCAATAACAGTGGAGAAGACTATCTTAGAGGAGGAGTCTAAAGACCATCAATCTCTGGTAAAGCTTAGCCCTCTGCCTAGGCTCCAATTTTTCTCCGTAATAGGGGCGAAGACTGTCCTAGAGTAGTCTAAAGATTGTTAATCTTTGATAAATGTCTAGTCCTTTGCGTAGGCTTCGATCTTCCTCCCTAACTTGGGAGAATACTATCCTGAAGGAGACTAAAGATTGTTAATCTCTGGTAAAATCCTAGTCCTTTGCATAGGCACCAATCTTTTTTCGTAACATGGGTGAAGATCATCCTAGAGGAGTTTACTCATCAGCAGTGGAGACGAACAATACTAGATAATCTTATGAAGGTCCCCTATAGAGGTGTATTGATGGTGGTAGTCAGGCGAAGGGCCAATGATGACTATGGATGAGTTGTATTTTATTAAGGTAATGTGTATCTGTGCTGACGGGGGGCAGGCAATGAATAATCCAATGAGAGAGGTCAAGGAAATGCACCATGATAGTAGTCTAGCCACACATTAATGATGCTAATTGAGTGGAGGCTTAATGGTGATGAGGATATAATCTTTTCTTGAAGAAGGGGTTGAAGAGAAATGCTTTAAAGTGTTATACAAAAGAGGTCATGGGAATCCACAGAGGATGTTTATTCTATCTGAGGTTGCTTGCTAAAGCATTTCTTGATGACGCTAACCTGTATGGAAGGGGTTGAGTGAATTCATCAAGGATGTTTGACCTTTCTATTTTTTTTTTTTTTGTCAGACCATTGCTCAATGACATTAACATGTATATAAGAGGTTAAGAGAATCCACCCAGAATGTTTAATCAATCTAAGGTTGTTGGTTAGAGTATTTTTCGATGACATTAACCTGTATGGAAGAAGTCTAAAGAATCCCCCAAGAAAATTTGACTTATCCAATATTATTTATCAGAGCGTTGCTCTATGACATTAACCTGTGTGGAAGAGATTGAATTGAATACCCCTAGGATCGATTATGACTTTATTGGGAGGGGGTGAATGTCGTGTGTAGATGTCCCGAATCAAAGGTAAAGAATTGTCTATCTTTAGACTATTATTATCTTTTTGATGTTGATAATATTATCTTTCCCAATGAGTAGAAGTCTAGTTTTTTATACAAAAAGTATTGTAGGGACTTTCTTGACCACAAACACATTTGAGATTACAACCAAGGTTTCCCCCCGATCCAAATATATTTCCCATGGAATTGAATTGACGTAGTGATGGCTTATAGTTGACAGGATATAATGCATATTTTCTTCTCTTTGAGATTGCCTTTAGTATTGCAGGACTTTTTTTAAACGTGATGATATTTTAATATAAGGGTACTACCTAGCTTCAACCATGCCAATGACTTTGATGTAGACGACCTTTTGAGGTTGCAACAAAGGTTTCCACCAGCCAGGAATTATTTCCCATGGACGGTACCAAGTGTTATGGACTGGAACATTCATAGTGGTAGAAAGATATAGCATTTAATATCCAAGCTTTATACGATGATCTAATACATAGACATGAGACACCAAGATTTTAACATGGAAATTCTTGAAAAGAGGAAAAACCATGGAGCTTGGCCCAACAAAAATGATTTTACTAGTGTTTATTGTTAATTTCAAATGAGTCCCTTCCTTATGGGGAAGGCAAAAGCTCATTGTAGTAAATATACATCATATAGATCACATTACATGGTGTGAGTTGGAAGAATATATTGATATAAGAGTTGTTCTCAAGAGAGCATTGATGGTAGGAGTTGGAAGAATATAGTGATGTCAGAGTTATTCATAAGAACCCGAGGGTCCCATTTGAATTGTTGTCTTCCTTCAATTACAGCCACACGTTTCGGCATTAATGGCCTCTCCTTCACAACCATTAATCACGCTGTTAATTGCACCGGGGTTGTAATGAAAAATTGTCATACTTTGTGAAAGGAATTTTTATTATAAATAAATTTATAGAACTATATACATAAGTAGTTTCATAATAAAATAATAATAATGATAAAAATAATAATTCTAAAATATTTAATGCCATCTCCAGCTCTCTTTTTCTCTTATTATGATTGTCCACATTCATCCTTATCATTCTCATGCAAATAAAGAAATTAAGAAACAATTTTTTTTCATGCAACTTCTTTTCTCTTATCTTTTTTTTTCTCTCCTCACAAGAAGTTTATCTTTTATTTAGGACCTCTCTCATTGGAAAAATTATTAGGTGCGGAGTGTGGACTGTCCGCACACCATCCCCACAAGTACAAGGTACCAAGCAGTACCCAGCAGTATCGAGTGGTACTGGGTACCCTATACTTGTGTGGGGACGGTTTTCCCCGTCCGCACTCCACACCTAATAATCTCTCCTCTCATTGATGTGCCATGCACCCCTAAACTCTTCCTTCCATACATAAGTTGTTCACACACATCTTGCCCAAGCCCGCACTACCTCCCTCTAGCTCCTCTTTGTTGGCATGTCACCACTTAGAGCTCATACGCCTTTAGTACGTAGCTTATGCTACATAAGCTGATTCCACCTCTCGATACAATCATGCATGAAGAATCCCCACATCACATATGTATATATAATATATTAATAAATAATGCTCCTCATTATTTAGCTCAATTTGTAAGTGATAAAGCATGTGGTGAAGCCTACTTTTTAACAGCAATGTGCTTATCTCTCACAAACATGCATCAAAACTAACCATTAATAATAGTGTTTGCTAGCCCTTCTCCATGCATGCTTATATATATTCTTATGTATATTCCTTTTCACTATTAAAATGCACGACACTCATACCCATGCTTCCCAAGACATGCATGCTGTTACATTTTGTACACACTTACTAGCCTAGGCTGCCTTTACTCAAAGCTCTAAGCTATAACTCCCCAATCATCTCAACTCTTCATCACTATACCAAGCCCCATTATGTGCAACACTCCTTCTAAATTGTGTATACTATACAAAGATTTGAGCACCTTTTTCTCTCTATGTTTCAACCATGTATAATGCAAGCATGCTCATGTTAGTTTGTATATAGTCTGAGCCTGTTATCATCAATAGAGGCTCACCAATGTATTGGCCCTTCTACGTTAGTCTAAATGTGCCTACTATTGCTAGCAGGTTCTTGCCCATGCACTTGGGCTCAATAAGTGCATACCAACTAGCTTTGTATATCATTTTTATTCTTTATATTATACACGCACATCTCTCATTCTCTATGTCTTGTCAACCCCTTTACATTCTCTATGCCTCAAGCACTCCTCATTTGTAAAATAGTCATGTTGCATGCACTCTATGTGCCTATCATACATAATATATTTGATGAACCTCACAAACATTTGCCCATCATTTGATTATCTTGCATGCACAGACACACTTTATTTTTTAATTTTTTTCCGGTCGAAAAAATTTGCTGGAAAATATTTTTGACGGTGTTTTTTTTATAGAAAAATTTTCTGACGAGCCTTTTACTATCGAAAAAATATTCGCCGTAAATCCGCATGAAAATTTTAAATCCGCTGGAAACTCGATAATTTTTCGTCGGAAAATCTTCCAAACCTTGATGATTTTCCTGTAGTGAGAGATCACTTGATTATCCAATTAATGCTTTAAACCTTTCAAATATGTTTCGGCCCCTTGATTTGAACCCATTTTTGGCTCGGATTGGACTGATTTTGGCGTGTGTGGTTCGTCTCATTGAGATGTTCAATTTGACTATAAGTTTACTAAAATTCGAGTTTGAATGACACTGCATTTAATTTTATAGATTTGAAACTTGAATATACCTCGAGATTCTTGTATGATCAAGATGATCTTTGATGACATATCAATTATAATCAATTTTATTCGATAGATAGTTAGGGCCATGAAACCAATAAAAATAGAAAACTAGAAACTAGCTAGAGATAAAGCTTTAAGTAATTTGGTCCATTGATTTAAGTTTATTATAGTAATATTGTGGATGTTATGTCTTATTGATATTCGATAAGTACTACTATAAGAGCAAGTGTAGCTTATACAACAAAGAGTACTATAACATCAAGTATCCAAAAGCTCAGAGTAAGGAATTTATGATCTCCAGGTTTCCAATAGAATATCTTAGTAAGCTTTCAAATGACAAGGAAATCCCAATTTCCAAATATGCCTTTACGAGTTTTTTATTTTATTTTATTTTGGATGATGATGAAATATAGAGAGTTAGGTATTATTGCATGAGTTGTGATTAATGGATTACAATATTTATGTGATAATAAATAGCATGGTTTTAATTTTTTAATATAGTGATAACATTATTGTTAGTAATAAGTTAAAACATAATAAAAAAATATCCTTAATAACGAGGATATATAATGATAATAACAAATATAGATGTCTAATATAAATGTTAGACACATGTCTTAACATTTATAAGTCGGTGAATAATTCTAATTAACTATAATGTCTCACACAAACTCATGATGTTATTGCTAGAATCGTTAAGAACTTGCCTATCAGGAAATGAAAACATGAAACCGACGGGACTTTATAAACCAATTTGTAATATATAGAGAAGAAGAAATAAGCGGTAAGATAAGAGTTCCAAACTAAAGGTGATTATGAGTGAGAAGATAGTCAATCTCAATATGCTTAGTTTGCTCATGAAAAACTAAGTTATGAGCAATCTAAATATATTTTATATTATCATAGTACAGAGATGACAGAGAACAAAATGCATATTTTCTTGTAACCATTGCAATCAAATTATCTCAGTGGCAGTAGCGGCTATAACTTGATAAATCTATGGATGATTGAAGAATATTTAATGCTTTCTAAAGTTATGCGAAAATCTAGGAGGGGGAACATGTAAATGTATAAGGAGGGGAAAATAAATTATGATAATTTGTTTAGCTTAAGAGTGCACTGAGAATGCCAAGGCATATGATCAACAATCTCAAGAGGTATTGGAGTAGTTATAGGAGTGGATGTAATGGCAATATTGTGAAGAATCAAAATATTAGTATTAGAGGGGTGTCAATTTCGGGTCACGGGTCGGGTTCGGGTGGAACCCGAACTGACCCGGGTAGAGAAATGGGTCAAAAATTCGAACCCGGACCCGACCCGGCGGGTTGCTAGGTTGACCCGACCTGGCGGGTTGATGGGTTGACCTGACCAGACACAGAACACGGGGGCGAAGCCGGCGAAGCGGGCGAGCGCGCGGGCGAAGCAGGTGCGTCGGCAGGCGAGCGCGGGTGCTCAGGCGAGCATATGCTCATGTTTTCTTTTAGTAACAAATTTTTTTCTTCAGGAGTCTCTCTATTAAAATTTTGATATATTATACAATAAAAGACAACTAGGTTATAAAATTTATTAGAGGTATTTGACCCCTTAAATTATAACTAAAATATTTTATAAAATTAAAATATTTGATTTTGATGGATGCATGAAATGTGTTATAAATATTGAAAAAATATGAATAATATTCTATAAGATGAACCCAACAATAATGCATTTAGTCATCAATGAAGGAAATATAGTATTAAGTAGGGGCGTCAATATTTGACATGACCCGAAAATTCGACTCAAACTCGACCCAAAAATCTTGAGTTAGGGTCAATCTGTTTCACAAACTGGTCGGGTTCAGGTTCCATGATTCACCTGCTTGAAAAAAGGGACGGTCCAAGTTAACCCGCTAACCACAAATTGACCTGTCCGCCTCAAGTCCGTCGTCTCGCGTCCGCGTGCCCTTAGTCGGAGCTTGTTGTGTCGCATCAACTTTATCGTCCGTTGTCCGTGTCCGTATTTCCTCAGCCGGAGGTTGCAAAGTTGCATCAACTATGTCGTTCGTCGTTCATATGCCATCAGTCGGAGGTTGCCACGTCGAATAAGCTCCATCGTCCGCCATCACAGCCTCTGCCATCTGCAGCCTCCGCCGTCACTGCCGCCTCTGACTCTGTCAGCAGAGGTTGAAGACAAGTCCGAGACCCGAGTTGACTGGTCGTGTCGGGTTGACCTGGGTCCGATGCGGGTCAGGTTTGCGTCCAAAAAAGTGACCCATTTGCAAAAATGTATCGGGTTCAGGTCAGGTCAATTTGTGTCAGATTAGTTCTAGATTCGACCCAAACCTAACCAGTGACGGGATTTTGACAGCCCTCGTATTAAGAGCCTTGTTTTGTGGCAATTGGGAAAGACTCCATACATCAAAAAGAAGTAAATCAAATGGTGTAGTAGAGGTGAAAATATTTTTTTTAAAGATAACGCTTACAACTTTCCTACCTTATAACCACTACAGTCATAAATATTATTAGTTTGTAAATTTCTTAATGCTTATGTAAAAGCTAAATATCTCAAACAAAAAGGTGACACATGATCCAAACGAGAATACCAAGAATATAAACTAGATTAGAAAGGGTCTTAAGAAAAAAAAAAAAAACTTTGAACGCTGTAATATCTTATAATTTCAGTTCATATAATACATATTAACCCTCCATGCCTATGACTTATCCTAATCAATCTTTAAGGGCACAAATCCTACACATTATAAGAAGGAAAAAAAAAAAAAAGATTGAATAACTAAAATCACAAATATGAGCAATATTAGGAGTAAATGCTTGAAGCTCTGCTGGTTTTGTAAGAGTCAACTAATTTTAAAAATTGATCATGGCAAAATAAAACTCTTGAATACTCCTAATCTCTAGTGGTTATTATTTTATGAAATTAGAATATATATATATATATATATATGGATCTTCAAAGTATTTAATTTTCCTATAGAAATTCGTATAATTTTAGTTCATTGGTTTACAATGAATTCTCAAAATATAAATCCATACCTTTTTCCCTTCCAAAAAAATTTCATCTCAAAACTCCAATTTCAATAATTTTTCCATCCAATTTCACATTGAGAGATTACGGTTTCGTTTGGGACTGCTTTTTTATTGCTTCTTAAAACAGCTTTTTATTTTTAAAATTAAAAATTTTATACTAAAAATCTGCTCTAAGAAGCAATGAGAAAATCGTCCCAAATGAATCCAACAATGAAACAACTCTATCATAAATTATGATGAACAAAATAATATTATAATGAGTTGGAAAGGAAAACAATGAATTGAAATCAAATTAAGAAGGAAAAATGCACACATTATAATTCCTTTCAAGTAATGAATCAAATAGTACTCATACAAAATAGTGAGTAGATTAGTGAGTCATGGATATCTCATAAAACAATGAGCATGATCTATGGCTGAGGATGAAAGCAGGTTATTAGCAAATTCATGAAATATGCATAACAAAAATCAAGGGACGAATGCGATCCAAAGGAATCGAATGAAGATGATTCAGAGGAAATAGAGTGATAAAGACGATCCAGATCTGCACAACAAGATGGATCCATGAAATTTGTGTAAGATGTTGAAATTTCTCTAACCTAAGCTCTGATATGCTATTAGAAAATGTAAAAGGCTATATTTTATTGATAACATAAAAAATACAGAAAAATAGAACAAAAAAACTAAAACATTCCAAACCTAACAACACGACAATAACAAAGAAGGTAGACTGCTAACAATTACAATAGAACTTCTATAAAAATAAAGACTGCTACAACTGTCACAACTAAACATTGAATCGTAGACAGAGGAATAGATCAGACAGAAAAACTGTCTGGCTGGGACTCAGAAATACACTGGCTTCATAAATCGGATATTTCTTTCTTCTTTGGTTGCCTGTAGACCGTCCAGAAAGAAGATAGCAGGTTGTCACCATTGTCCACAAACAACAACAACAACAACAACATCAAGCCTTTATCCCACTACGTGGGGTCGGCTACATGAATCCTTTTTCTCCATTGTGTCCTATTAAAAGCCAAATTCTCGTTTAAATCTAATAAAGAAAGGTCATTCCTAATATTTTCTAACCAAGTCTTTTTAGGTCTACCCCTACCTTTCTTAACACAAGTCAAATCTAATACCTCTACTCTCCTAACTGGGTCGTCGGAAGGCCGCCTTTTTATGTGACCAAACCATCTAAGGCGACTCTCTCTAATCTTATCTTCTACTGGAGCTACTCCAACCTTTTCACGTATATGCTCATTTCGTATCCTTTCTCTAAGGGTAAAGCCACTCATCCATCTAAGCATCCTCATCTCTGCCACACTTAACTTAGTATTATGCTTCTCTTTTAATGGCCAACATTCGGCACCATAAAGCATTGCAGGCCTCACTACCATCTTATAAAATTTTCCCTTAAGTTTGAGGGGTACATTTCTATCACATAACAAGCCCGATGCATTCCGCCACTTCAACCATCCAACTTGAATTCTACTGATAATATCCCCATCTATTTCACCATCACTCTGAACAATAGATCCAAGATACCTAAAACGTGTACTCTTATTAATGACTTGATCGCCCAAAGTCACAATCCCCTCACTAGGACTATTACTGCTAAAATTACACTCCATATATTCCGTTTTAGATCTACTCAAGCGAAAACCTTTAGACTCTAAGGTTGACCTCCGTCAATATTTGACATGACCCGAAAATTCGACTCAAACTCAACCCAAAAATCTTGAGTTAGGGTCAATCTGTTTCACAAACTGGTCGGGTTCAGATTCCAGGATTCACCCGCTTGAAAAAAGGGACGGTCCAAGTTAACCCGCTAACCACAAATTGACCTGTCCGCCTCAAGTCCGTCGTCTCGCGTCCGCGTGCCCTTAGTCGGAGCTTGTTGTGTCGCATCAACTTTATCGTCCGTTGTCCGTGTCCATATTTCCTCAGCCGGAGGTTGCAAAGTTGCATCAGCTATGTCGTTCGTCGTTCATATGTCATCAGTCGGAGGTTGCCACGTCGAATAAGCTCCATCGTCCGCCATCACAGCCTCCTCCATCTGCAGCCTCCGCCGTCACTGCCGCCTCTGCCTCCGTCAGAAGAGGTTGAAGACAAGTCCAAGACCCGAGTTGGCTGGTCGTGTCGGGCTGACCTGGGTCCGATGCGTGTCAGGTTTGCGTCCAAAAAAGTGACCCGTTTGCAAAAATGGATCGGGTTCATGAGGTCAGGTCAATTTGTGTCTAGTCAGTTTTAGGTTCGACCCGAACCCAACCTATGTGGCTATTGGGAAAGACCCCATACAACAAAAAGAAGTAAATCAAATGGTGTAGTAGAGGTGAAAATATTTTTTTAATAGATAACGCTTAAAACTTTCCTAACTTGTAACCACTACAGTCATAAATATTATTAGTTTGTAAATTTCTTAATGCTTATGTAAAAGCTAAATATCTCAAACAAAAAGGTGACACATGATCCAAACGAGAATACCAAGAATATAAACTAGATGATAACGGGTCTTATGAAAAAAAAAAAAAGAAATTAACTTTGAACGCTGAAATATCTTATATATATATATGCATGTAAATGACCCCAATCATCTTTGGTCATTTTGTATTTTGTCAATTATATGCCTATTGATGTCTCAATAGAATTTTCGATCACTATGATCTTGAGTTATGTATGGATCTTCAAAATATTGAATTTTCCTTCAAAACTTCGTATCATTTTAGTTCATTCGAAATCCATACCTTTCCCTTCCAAAAAAATTTTCATCGCAAAACTCCAATTTCAATAATTTTTCCATCCAATTTCACATTGAGAGATTACGGTTTCGTTTGGGACGGCTTTTTTATTGCTTCTTAAAGCAGCTTTTTATTTTATAAATTAAATAATTTTATACTAAAAATTTTCTCTAAGAAGCTATGAGAAAATCGTCCCAAATGAATCCAACAATGAAACAAATATATCATAAATTATGATGAACAAAATAATATTATAATGAGTTGAAAAGAAAAACGATGAATAGAAATCAAATTAAGAAGGAAAAATGCACTCATTATAATTCCTTTCAAGTAATGAATCAAATAGTACTAGTACAAAATAGTGAGTGGATCAGTGAATCATGGATATCTCATAAAACAATGAGCATGATCTATGCCTGGGGAAGAAAGCAGGTTATTAGCAAATTCATGAAATATGCATAACAAAAAATTAAGGGACGAATGCGATCCAAAGGAATCGAATGAAGATGATTCAGAGGAAATAGAGTGATAAAGACGATCCAGATCTGCACAACAAGATGGATCCACGAATCGTAGAAAGAGGAATAGATCAGACAGAAAAACTGTATGACTGGGACTCAGAAATACACTGGCTTCATAAATCGGATATTCATTTCTTCTTTGGTTGCCCGTAGACCGTCCAGAAAGAAGATAGCAAGTTGTCACTATCGTCCACAGCCCAAAAAAACCTGCTTATCAAGCTTTAGATAGCCACTGAGATAGCCGAGCATCTCAATCTTTAGATTGTCATAATGCTAATACAAATATGCTTTTATAAAGGCAAGAAAAGAGTATAACATGATAAATACAATATAAGAGAATATGTACTTAATAATAATGATTGTAGATTTTACTATAATAAACATATGCTCTAATATTTAAATGATAGTGAATAACTTCATTAATTTTAACTATGTTTATAAAGGAGAGGAACTCAACAATTGTTTCTCAATATTTAATAATTAAAAAAATGATGATAGAGCAACTAAGGTTACCATTTTGATACCTAATTAATGATATGACAATCTTAGATGTTTCCTTTTAAGAGGCGGCTATAACTAATTGTTTTTAATGAAATTTACTTTAATCATTTTAAAAATTTTCCCTTTGAATCAACAATCATTAAAGATGTTTAAGAGAAACCTAATTTCCTGCCATGATATTTTGAATATTTTTTGTTAATTTGGATATTAAGTTTATTTTTTAGGCAACTTTCTTACTATTTTATTTTTCAAATTGCTATCACACTTCTCTTTGACTATTAATTTATTGTTGCTTTTTAGAAGGGGCGTTAATTTGAGTTAACGGTTAGGTTTGGATCTAATTTAAAATTGGCATGCCTTGAATATGTTTGACCTAGAGTTGATTTATCTATTACTGTTGTGTGCCAAAACATTCGCGGTGGTAGAGAGATATAGGATTTAGCGTCCTAATTTTGTATGAAGATCCATCACACACACTGATAAGAGAGAGAGAGGTACAAGAGTCGTAAGATATAACAAAAATTTTAACATTGAAACCACTAAGAAGAGGAAAAATCATGGGGTCTGACTCAGTTAAAATAGTTTTAGTAGTGCTTGTTGTCGATTACAATTGATGTCCTTCCTTGGGAGAAGGCATTCGCTCAATATAGCAAATATAAATCATATAAAACACATAACAGGCGGGAGTTGAAAGAATCTAGTGATATAAGAGTTATTCTCAAGAGGACATTGGCATATTCATTTAGTTTGTAGGACTATAGTTAGGCGACAACGGTCAAAGGGACAATAGTCAACGGGTGACTATGATTGAAGGGATTGTAGTCAGGCGACGAAGGTTAGAGAGACTGTAGTCGGGTGACGACGATGGTCGTAGGGACCGTAGTCGAGCAATGATGGTCGGAGGGACCGTAGTCAGCATCTCGTTGAGTATGGAGTGTTTATTCAATATTTAAGTGTCTTAATGATGTCAGAATAACGAGATCTTAGCCTCATTGGATTTATCTCGTTGAGTTGCTTGATTCTATTATAAGCATGTCATATTTGGATATTATTTGGTCATCCAATTAATACTTTGAAGTTTCCAAATATGTTATTAGCCCTCGATTTGAGCTCATTTGGGCTCAAATGTAACCGATTTTGATGTGTTGGATTTTTCTCTTTGAGAGGTTCAGTTTTCTAAAATTGGAGTTCATGCAGTCTTGTATTAAATATTAAAAATTTTCAATTCAAATACGGCTCAAGATACGTGCCCGATCAAGACAATTTTTGGCGTTGTACCAATTATGTGGGTCAAAAGATTTAATTAGAACCCAACTAGATCAAAAATCTAACCCGAACTTCTTCCACTTAACCTATTAATTATGGAGGTATTTGGTTTACTAAAAACTAAATGCCAAGTAAAAGTAATGTGGTGTAAAAAGAATGTTGAGTATTTGAAAGGTTTAAAATTGTTTGTATATTAGTGTAAATGAAAGGATGAATTTTTTTATTTGGTTTAAAGTAAAATGAATGCAACTTAAAATTTATAATGATAGTGGACAGTGAAGAGGGCCGGAAGGGAGGTAGTGGTCGACGATGACAGTGGTGGGCAGCGATAACAGCCAGTGGCGCGGAGGTGTTTAGTTGTTGGCTTGTTGCGACGCTGTCAGGCAGCCGGTTAGCAGTGGCGACGGAGATGGTGGCAAGATAGCTTAGTTACGGTGAATATAATTTTCACAAAAAACTAGGCAAGTTATTTTACCTTAAAAATGAACTAACATTTATACTTTACATTACATTTATTTTTCATCCAATTAAACACCGATATTTTCAAAACCCTTTTAAAATGAATGCTTTGCACCCACTTCACTTTCAATCAAACAATCCTATATAATATATGCAATTTTTTTTTAACCAAACATGACCCAATTAATACAAACATGACCCATTAACTCTAAGCCTTTCCATTTAATTCGAGCTCTTGAAGTAATCGGGTCAATTTCAAATAATTTTGGATTTTCGTGTCAACCCAAATCCTCCTCGAAACTAGTTATTTATTAACATTTCATCTTTTTTAGAAATTTTGATAGTGATAACATATTTTTATAAAAATATTAATGTGCAACTTTTAAAAAGAAAAAATATTTATGATACTCATAATTATTTTCTTAAAAAAATAATTTTCTCATAATAATTTTAGAACCACTTTCATAAAAAAAATACACTACCCAATTGGATACTAAATAAGTAAATATTAAAATATAGTAAACATTTAATATTATTTATTGATTAATTTTATTCATATATAACTCTTGCATTGAAGGAGGTATGTGGCTAGTTTAAAATTGTTAAAGCCAACAATAAATACCTGCAGACAGGACTCTCATTAAGGCCTCCCCCACCATTAATTAGAAGGGCCTTTATAAAGCATTAACTGCCCTCTAATTAATTACTTACTTAATCCACATGATCTTGCATTCTTCCCTCACCTCAGTATTAACGTATACTATTAATCACAAACCAATCAGTCTTCGGACAATTAATGAAGAATAATGAACTACCTTTAATCATGCTAATTAATTAATTCCTCCTTTACAAATATCTCATTAATTACATAATTAATTAATCATTTATTAGCCAGGTATAAATTAACTTGTTCTTTTCACCATTTATCAGCCTTGTTTCCTCTGCCTCTCGTCGGCCTTACAGACCGTGGAGCTATTAGAAACCCTAACCCTAGCGGCATCGGAAGGCGGGGGATGGCTGCCGAGGTGAGCTCGATGGTACGAGGGGTCAGCGGGTACAAGGAGGAAGGGGATGGAAAGAGGGATCTTGTCACTATTGACCTACTCGGCGGCGGGAAGGGGCTCGCCGGAAGCGGCGAGCTTGGGGTGGAGCTCGAGGTTGCTGTTGGCTGGGATCGGCGCCTTGATCAAGTGGTAGATTCTTCTTCGCTGAACTTTTCTCTAATCCGAGTAATTGAACTGGAAATCCGTGCTTCTCTTGAAATCAGACGACGAAATTTTCTGCAGATTGTTTGTTCTTCAGTGCTTCCGTTCCTTCTATTTTACTCTTGTTTTCTTTTGATTTTGTTTATTTCATTACTCGAGTTTTTCTAATGAGACCCTGATTGTTCTTACTTGAAGGAGTTATGTTTCATTTCAGTTTTGATATTTTCTTTTGAATCTGAGTAATTATAGTGGAAATCCGTGTTGTTTTCGAATCAGCTGATGAAATTTTATTCTGATCTTCCTTGCGTGCTTGCTCGTTTTCTTGCGATTAGGGTCTATTTTTCAATTGTTTTGTTTATTGCTTTTTTCTAATTTTTCTGCCAAGATTCTGATTATTCTTCCATGAAAGAATCCCTGTGTATTTTTTCTTGTATACTAGCTCCTAAATTCTTTACCTCGAGATCTACATTTGCCATTCCTTCATGAATATTTTATCGATTCTCTCGTTGTACTCTTCTTTTGGGAAAATTTCTCGTTGTACTCTGTTTGCCCCTATAATTAAATAAGTTGATTTTTCCCCCAATTTCGTAATATTTGTATGGTTCCTGTTCCAGAAGACCGGCCCAGATCCGGTGCTTCGCGAGCTGCATGACCTTAACTTACCGCCACCCCCTTCCGGCACCGGCGTCGTCCCGGAGAAATCATCTTCCCTCGACCTCAGCCTCTCGGCGATCTCAGCCACTCGCTGTGCCGCGCCAGCTTCCGCCTATCGCAGCGTGTGCACGCTTGAGAAGGTGAAGTCGGCGTTGGAGAGAGCCGAGCGAGAATCGAGATGGGGTTACCGACGGCGATCGGACTGCGGCAGCTCCGCATCGCCATCGTCTTCGACGACCTCTTCTTCCTTGAAGCGTCGGGCCACGGAAGACACGGATTTGTCTGAAGTCCAGGATTCGCCGCCACCTCCTCCGTCCCCGGCTCCGACTACCGGAGGAATGGTTGCGGCTGGGTGTCCTGCTTGCCTGCTATACGTTCTGATCTCCACCGCGGATCCCCGGTGCCCTAGGTGCGACTCTTACGTGCCGATTCCGGCGTTGAAGAAGAAGCCTCGGATAGATCTAAACTGCTCTTCTTTACAGTTTTACTGATCATTAGTTTGATAAAAACTTCTGGGATCTGAAAAAGAATCGAATTTTCATGTGAAGATGGAACAGAGGTGGGCTGATTATCAGCTCTCCCTTTTCTGAGGTCGAGAACCAAAATGGGGTAGACGTTGTCCTGTTTCACTTGTTGTTGTAGATAAAGATAAGCTTTTTGTATTTTCAAAATTTTGCATTTAGAATATGAATCTTTGTGAGATTTCGGATGCATGAATTGGAATCTGATGGTTGAAGATGACTTTTTTTTTTTATATTCAATTTGAAGTATATTTAACTATTTAAGGGTTTGGAGATTAATCTTAGGCTTTATTTAGGACGATTTTTTACTACTTAAAGAGGTTTTTTAGTACAAGAATTTTAATTTTTGTACTAAAAATTTGTTTTAAGAAATAATAACTTATTTGGAACGGTTTTCTTCGTGCGTCTTAAAACAACTTTTTAATAAAAAATTTAAAAATTTTTGTACTAAAAAATTATTTTAAAAAATATTAAAAAAATCATCCCAAACAAAATCTTAATCATCCAATTTTTCTATTTTTTTAAAGTATTATACAAGAATAGTTTTAAGAGCTATGATACTATAGTAAATTTTGCAGTCTCATAACAAAGCTTTTCCAAAAACAATTTTAAAATTACAATCAAATAGATGTGAACATAAATTCAAATAAATGAAAAAGCTACCCCAACAGGCACATGAGCGCAACATCGTTTTTTTATTGGCCTTTCACGTACATCGATCTCTCTTACTGTACTGTTAGTATAATAATGGCAAATATGTCGGCTTTGCCTGCATATTTATATTTAGAAAAATGGTCTTTTAATTAAAAAAAATTATGGTTTAATCTAGCAAGTAAATTTACGCAAATTTAATTTTTTACATATTAAAATATGAAAGGCTAAAAAAAATGTTTTTTTTGTTCTTTAAAATAATAGTACTGGCTCAGGGTTTTTAATGCAATATCTGAATTATTTTTTTTTTAGGAATTATCTGAAGTAAATTAAAAAATTAACTTTAAAGGCACATAATTTATCAATTATATGATGACAGGTCAAAGATATAAATTATAAATGCAACATTTCAACATAATAATAATAATAAAACGAAGGAAATTAGACTAAGAAAAGTTTATCTCTCATATGTTTGATTGATCATAAGATATTTGATGTAAAGTTAATGGTGTCCCAAATATAAGAAATTATTCTATGTGAATTTTAAACTTATCTTGTGTTTGGACTCTAATCAAAATAGGTCATGCCGTCTACATACAACTTATGTACAAATTTGTATACATGATGTGTATAATATACATCTTGTGTACCGACTAAGTGGTCAATTTTGATTGGAATCCGGACACATTTGGACTCCCTGCACATAATAATTTCTTCACGAATGGTGTAAATTTACAAGAAAATGACATTTTTTTTTATGAAATAGATCACCAAATGACTTAATAATTTAAATGCAACAGTTTTCTTCTCTTTGTTATTTATGACTTTCTATATTTTTGTTTGTCAAATTATTTTTTGTTCAAGTAATAGTCAGTTTTTTTTACATGTTTTTATTTTTTATTTTTTTGCATTTTCCATGTTCTTTTGCATAGATATTGTTGCGTCCAAGAACATTCATGACGGCATAGAGATCTTTGTAAGAAAATCCAACACATAGAAAGATAAAAAGAGTAGGATGTAGTTTTCATACGAGACACAAAAATTTTTACGTGAAAAATCTTAAAAAGGGAAAAAATCATAGGGTTTGACCCAATTTGAATGAATCTACTAGTATTAATGGTTGATTACAAATGATGCTCTTCCTTAGGGGAAGATGTTGGTTCAATGTAGCTAATACACATAATTATATATCACATTACATAGTTGGAGAATGACATGATGATTGTTCTCAAGAGAGTGTTGACATGTCTGTTTGGTCAGCAGGTATGTAGTCAGTAGGCGACGGTGGTCAGAGGGACTGTAGTTGGTGGGCGATGATGGTCAGAGGGATCGTAGTTGACGGGCAATGATGATTGGAGGGATTGTAGTTTAGTGACCGTGGTAGTAGGCACCGTAGTCAGCGGGAGATGGTGGTCAGAGGGATTTTCAACGGAGATGGTTGTCGAAGGGATTGTAGTCGATGGGCGATGATGGTCGAAGGGATCATAGTTGGATGACGGTGGTTAGACGGACCATAGACAGTGGGTAACAGTGGTCGAAGGGACTATAGTCGATGGGTGACGATGGTCAAAGGGACCATAATCGATAGACGACAGTGGTCAAAGGGGTCATAGCCAGACGACGTCAACTCATCCCTTAACTCAAGCTTAGGGAGAAAAAAATATACTAAAGAGATTTTCAAATTTCAAGAGATTGCCCCCCTTGATGTAAATTAAATAATAGAAAATGTTCCATTAATGTCTGGCGATAACTTGAGATTTAGTATTAATCAACAGTTGGGTTGATGTCTAGAAATGTTTGGTTGTTGGGAAAAAAATCCAACAACAACCAATAAATAGTCGGAAGTTTGATGATAGTCGGTTGTCGTAAAGAGATCTGAATTTTGGTGGAAGCTTGAGAATGCAAGGAAGATCCTTAGTTTTTCAAACTTCAGAAGTTAGGTCCCCTTAATGTAGATTGATTAATAAAGAATGTTCCATCAATGTTTGATGATAGTTAGAGATTCAGTATTAATCAACCATTAGGCGGTTGTCTAGAAATGTTTGGTTGTTAGGAAAAAAATCCAACAAAAACTAATGAATAATCAAAAATTTGATGACGGTTGGTGGTCTGGAAGAAATCTAGCTTGTGGTGCAAGCTTGAGAAAGCAAGAGAGATCGTCTCTCTCTCTCTCTCTCTCTCTCTCTCTCTCTCTCTCTCTCTCTCTCTCGCCCCGCCCGATGCCCATGTGAAGAATGAGAGATCTATTTATAATTTTCTCAGATTGACATACCCCGTAAATAAGAAAAAAATCAAGGGGATGTTGGGAGTAATCCAACGACCAGCTCATCATGTTGATCCCCCTGATCATAATGAGCCTGTTGGATTCGTCTTATCAAGCCACCCGATTCAAATGCAAGAATGCTATATTTGGATATCATTTGGTAATCCAATTTATGCTATGAAACTTTCAAATGTACATCGGCCCCCGATTTTGATCGACTAGGGCTTGAATTGGATCGATTTTAGTGTCATTGGGTTCATATTCATGAGATTTTTAATTCAACTATAAGTTTGATAAAATTGAAGTTCATATGGTCCTGTATTTAATTTCGGACATTTCCAACTTGGATTGCCTCGAGATTCATGCTCGACAAAGACAATTTATTGGTGGCGTATCTAATATAATAGCAGTATTAGAGTGGTGTCATGAGCTACTATGTCCGACTTTCATTATATCATGAATGGAAGAAAAATTATAATATATGGAGCACTCGAATGAGAGTTTTATTTGATTATCATGAGATGCCGGATGTCGTGATGGCTAGAGTCACGGACCTCATTAGGAAAACATATTAAGCACAATAGAGCAAACCTCATGGGAACAAGAGGCATGCTTGAAAGGCCTTGTATTTAATTTATTAAGAAATGAATGATGAAGTTCTTGAGTAAATTGTATCATTTAAGTAACTAGGGACATTCTAATGATAAGGTGAGATTCCAATATCTGAGACATCAATATAATCTCTTGCAAATGGAATAATCATAATTTTCACTGAGTATATTGGTTGAGTACTTGCTTTGACAAACCAAATCAAGGCATATAGAGAGGACTGCAAGGACCGTATCAAAAAATCATTAAATGTTACTTATGTATAGGACTAACTGGGCCATTGGTCATGGCTTGAAAGACATTTTAGAGGTTCATAAAGGTCTCTATGAAATCCTAACAACGTCATGGCATGCTCAATTATCTTTGAACCTGACTATGCTAGGCTCTTTAAATGCTATCAGTATACTAGTAATTGATACTAATAATTGTACCTTTTTGGTGCAAGGAAACCCTATACGAGTAAGCCTCAAAAAAATTAGAAGACTAAGGAGACAACTAAAACAATCAATTATCTTAAGAAGTTTTTGAGGTAACATTTGATAATCCTATTAATAATAATGGAGATTTGGCACACTTTGCCATATTTGTAGATAATGAACTAACAATTTTCAAGATTTTAAATGAATGGATGCTATGAATAATGAATTAAAGGCAACTAGAAGGAATAACACATGCAAGCTAACTGCTATTTCACAGGATTATAAAGCCATTGACATACTTTTTTTGTTATATTTTGAATCTAGTTATATTTTACTACTATACATTTTGGTTCATGATTTGATCTCCACAAGTAGTATCTCTAAAATGGCCGCAAAATTTAAGAGGTTTATGATAAATAAATTTGAAATGATAAACCGCGGCCTACGGACATTATTTATTGATGTAGAAATCGTTCAAAGCGAAGACGGTATATTCATTTGCCAAAAGAGAGATGATATTAAGCTTTTAAAGTGATTTTGTGTGTATGATTGTAATTTTATGTGAGCTACTATGGAGATTGAGATCAAGGTATCAGAAGAAATTAATGAATTATTGTATGTTTAAGCAAATTATTGGCGATTTATGCTTCATTTGGAAAGGCTTTCTTACTACTTTATGAAACAGTTTTTTAGTAAAAAATTTTATGCACAACATAAAAGACACTTTTTTATCATGATTTATTCTATTTCTTCATTTGCAATATATACACCAATTTTTAAGTAGAATAATTATTCTCAAAATAATAATTTTTTAATTGAATTGTCTTTTCAACATAAAAATCATGTTAATTTGGAAAATTCAAAATACCTATCATTGCTTTTTGATGTTGATCCCTCTCATTGAGAAAACAATTTTTCTTTATATATATAGATCGTTGGAGCGATTTGAGTGCGACTAATGCACGAGGAATGACTTTTGTCAACCAATGAGCCACTGCTCGAGCCACATTTAAGATATATGCTTAATTTTTTTTAAAAAAGCACTATTCTAACAATATTAAAAAAAAGGGTCAGTCAAATATCTTATCTTGTTTTTTTTCCTATGAATTGGATAATCTATCAAGGAAAGATACATTATAGGAACCACAAAATTTAGTTGAATCAAACAAATCAAATAAAATTGCATTAATTTTATAAAAAGATATAACTGTTTTTTCATAACTATCACATCATTGGCCAAATAATTTCTTTTTTATATTACATTTAAATTTTCTTTTTGAAAAAATTGAAGCCCATATGAATAATAAAAGTTAAAAAAAAAGCAATTAAGAAGTTGCCTATAATTAAAAGAAAAAAAAAGTATGAGCAAATATTATGAAAGTTAAGATGAGTTTATGACTTCGTTTGTGATAGTTTTTTACTGCTTTTTAGAAAAAAAAATTTAGATCAAAATTTTTTTTTCAAAAAATTTTCTGCAAAAAAAATTATTTTAGAAAAACAATTACAAATAAAGCCTAAGAAAAAAAAAGTATGAAGATAGATTAGATAGATAGCTGAAAGTAAATGAAAGCATTGTGTATGGTCAAGCAATTTTTTAAAACTTGTTTAGGCGCCTAATCCAATGTGCGCAAAGGCCAACATTTAATGAATTAAAGACTATATAGAGTATTTAATACAAATTTAATTGGAATAGAAGGCGAATTAAACTATAACTTAAATTTTTTTTTTTGGTGAGACAAAATATTTGAAAATTGATAAATATATTTATATGTCATTGAATTGAGATATAGGCTCAAGCGATTATATCAAATGACGATAAAGATAGGTGGTCGCATAAGCAAATAGAGGGCAGAGGCAGGTGGTAACTAGTTACAATAGGTGATGAAACTATTAATAAATCAAGCTTTCACAATACTTTTTTGTATAAGGCGAAATTTTGAGAAGGAACATGCTTTAAAAATCATTTAAGAGAATGAGCATAATAGTAAATAAATTTAAAAAGGAACATACCCGTTTACAGGAGAAAACGCAAAGTAGGTGTGCGTTTTCTAAGAAAATGCGATCCTCCATCGCGTTTTCCTCTGAAAACGTGATTCTCCACTGCATTTTCAAAGAAAATGCAACCCTCTACCGCGTTTTCCTCATAAAACATGACTTAACTGTATTTCCAAAGAAAATACGATCCTCAATCGCGTTTTCCTCATAAAACGTGACTTCACTGTATTTTCAATGCAAACCCGAACATCCATTGTGTTTTATTTGCATTTTCATGCCGTTGGTTTAAGTGGTGTTGAAAATATTAGAGATATGGTTTAAATTTGATTAATAATACATAATTATTTAAAATCTATTCTATAATATTTAATATCTCCAATTTTTTTTAATTATGCTAAACATGATTTTAAACTTGTAAAAATTATATTATCTATAAATATAACTTATACCAAATTAATTCACTTTTAATATAAATATTACATGGTGTAATTTTTCCTTAACTTCTACATAAATAAAAAATATCTATATTTTTATATATTTATTAACCTTATTTAAATTATATGCTTTCAATTATTACTAATTTAATTTATTCCTAAACTAATAGTTTAATAATTTACTTATTAATAAAAAAATTTATATTCTATATTTCTTATTGACTTTGAATATAATTAAAAAATAAATAATTTAGAGAAATGAAATATTTGGTAACAGATTTTTTAGAAAAGATTATTAAATTGAGTAAGATTTAATATTAAATATAATAATCTATTAATTAAATAAGTATTTTATTAAATCTTTAAAAATACAGTGAAGTCATGTTTTATGAGAAAAAACGTGATTGAGGATCACATTTTCTTTGAAAATGCAGTGAAGTATTACGTTTTCAGAGGAAAACGCGATGGAGGGTCTCATTTTCTTAGAAAACGCACACATGCTTTGCGTTTTTTTTAAAAACGCAATTCATGTACACGGGTATGCTCCTTTTTAAATGTATATATTTGCTATTATGCTCCTTCTTTTAAATGATTTTTAAAGCATGTCTTAAAATTTCGCCTTATTTGTAGCAGTTTAGGAACTATTGTGAATCCGTTGTATATTTACGTTCGTTGGAAAGGCTTTTGCAGTGATTTCATGAGTACTGTTGTAGGAAGGGTTTAACAACAGTGAAGGGGAAATAATATATGAGAATTTAGTAGCGGTGAAACCGCTATCTATATATATTTTTAGTAACGGTTTTTAAACCGCCGCTATAAGCTATTGCAGAAACATCATTTTTTTAATTGTGTGGGAGGGAGCCGGAGCAGAGAATGCGAGGTCTTAGGTTGAGTTTTTTCTTATCTTTGAAACTCATTTGATTTGGATGGCTTCTAAATTCATTAAAAATAAGTTTTTTTGTGATATTTCAAATCTCACTAGATTCTTCCTACTCACAATGTAATGTGCTATATATTATGTATATTTGCTACAACGAGTAAAGGCCTTCCCCGCAAGGAAGAGCCTCATTTGTAATCAATAATAAACACTATTAGAAACATTTTAATTAGGTCAGACCCTGTGAATTTTTCCATTTTCATAATTTTCTATGTAAAATTTTTGGCGTCCTATGAATGTTGCACCTCTCTCTTCTACCACCGTGAATGTTCTAGCCTGCAACAGGAGTAAAAAGAAAAAAAATTCTCCTATGGATCCGTTTGAGATGGAAAGCTCTTCATAGCATAAAAATTTATTAAAAATAACGAAGAAGTAGTGATTAAATAAAAATTATGAAATTGATCTAAAAAAATAAAACGCTCTATACAATCAATTTTAAACTCATAATAACATTCAAAAGTTGAAGTTTATGCAGGTTTTTAGTTTAATTAAAAAAAAAAAAAAATTCCCAACCATTGAACTGAAATTTCTTTTGCCAAATTTTTATATTATAATGAATTGTTAGTTGGTCCACCGTCATCAGCATTCAGCTCTTCGGAAATGCCGGGAAGCTTCTACAGAGATGTAATTTAAATTGATTATTATTTAAATTATCCATACCTTATTAAATGTATATTAAGAAATTGGAGCAACTTATATTATATATATGATACACGTAAATGCTTACTAACATTGACTGAATAATAATAAAGCCATTGTGGAAGTTTAAATTGTGTTATTGAGGACATCCTTTTCGCTAAATTCACGGTGTCAATGAGGATTAATTATTATGTGCAGATACGGAATGTCGTTGGGTTACCAATCAGAATGTGCCACGTCACCCTGTGCTCGATACCGTGGCTCGACATTGCTCAGTACTGCAGCTTGTTACCGTTGATGTGACACATTCTGGTTGGTCTCCGGATGACGTTCTGCGTCCGATCTCCGTACAAAATAATTTCTCGTCAATGAGAAATGTAAGTGATAACTCTAGGAAAGAAAATATATTAGGATGTCTTCATATAAAATATTTATTCAAAAAGATATATATTTTTTGATAAATTAATTTATTAGCATGAAACTCAAGATGGTGGTTGTTTTTTTTTTTTTTTTTGAAATAAATGTCAATACCAGATGCACTCTAATTTCAAGAAACTTATAGCTGAACAGAACGACTCGACAAAACAAATCAAACAAGGTCATAAGTGATTATATTTGAGTTCAAATGAACTCGCATAAAGTAATTCTTGTGGGTTTATATTCAAATCGAGCGGATCAATGAGATCAATACAACGAATTCAAGAAAATTCAATTTTGAGGTCATTAAGGTACTCAAATATTGAATAAAGGATATATGGTCGAGAGGACTAATCAACATACTCCTATATAAAAAAAAAAATCAAATAATACGACTTCATTTCCTACATGGGGGAGGTTCAGAATATGAAAGATTCGAAGAATTCTATTGCATTGTTTGATGATTTCCACCAAAGGCCATCATCAGTAATTGAGATGACTATCGCCTAACTACTAATTTCTACATGAGTGGCATGCGGCAACGACAACTGGCAAGGGCAGCAGCAGGCCGATAGTGGCACACGAGCTCCTCCTGTCTTCATTGTTACTTCCGATATCATGCTGAACTTCCAAAGCCAATTAGCAGTTGTTACTTGTTACTTCCGATCTATTGCTGATCTCGGCACACGGCATCGACAGGCCGGCAGGGCAGCAGCTCTAAGATGAATGGCCGACGCGACCCGAGTCAGACGGACACGACATAATCGATTCCGGGTCAACTTGGGTTGTTTTCAGGTCAACACGAACCCTGCCCTATTTTACAAACCGGTCGAAATCTCCGACCCAAACCTAAAATTTTCGTATCGGATTCCAATCAAACTTTCGGATCATGTAAAATATTAACACCGCTAGATTTTTTGGGTTCTGCTTATCATCCTATTGGTTATTGGTTGTTAGTTTTTGAGCTTGGTTCAGTTTTGTCACAGCTTAGCTTCTTTTATGTCCATGAGTTGTAATTTCAATTTCTTTTACCTCCAATGTAATTGGGCTCTGTCCTAAATTTTTTAATATATATATACATGAAGTGGATGGCAAGAGCTCATTATAGCCATTAATGCAGTCCATTATTTTCCTTAATTCAGCAAACGGAGCTATTGAGTCAAAGATGGATGGAGGGGTATGCACGCGTCTACGCAATTAAGAGGAAAATTAATGAGATTTGTCCTTGGCTTGCATGCTACAGCTACAATGGCTGCTTTCTCCCTCATATTTAATGCTCTGCCGATTGTGTTTTGAAAGGATCTGACTCCTATTTGTCTACGCTACTTTCTTCTATTTATACCGTCATTTGTACGTTTCTGTCATTATGACTGATAATCACTTTTCCTTAAGAGGATTAAATTTAATTAGCTTTGTTAATTGAGATTTTTTCTTAATAAGAAATGAAGTAAAATTATATTCATGTGAATATAGATTGGAGGAAGGTAACTCTTACTTGAGTTTAAACATTTTATTTTAGGGTCTATTTTAGGCATATGTTTTGAAATAGTTTATTCAAGCTGAGGTTTCATTTAGGATAGTTTTTTATCATTGATTTTTTGTTGTTTTTATGAAATTTATGTACTAAAATAGATTATTCTTTCATGTTTTGAAGGTAATTTGATGATTGTTCGAAGATGATTTGATCATGATTCTTTTTTTTTTTATCTTTTTTTTTTTTTTTTTTTTTTGTTCTTTTGGTTTTATTTTCAAAAAACATGTTTTGAAAATTCTACTTATTTCTTAAAATAAGGTTTTGATATGAAAATTGAAAACAAAACTGTTCTATATCTAGTTGTCATAATTTAGCATTTAAGCTAATTATTCTGAATTACCATCATAGTTTTAAATTAATTATTAGTTTCTTATGTTAATAACAACATAAGTAAATACATAATTAGATAGTCAAAATATAGTTTAAAATTGTTTTAATTCTTAATGGTTTATTTAATTATACCATGTTAAATGATCATAAATAAAATTTTCTTATACTATAATGATCATAATTAGAAAGGTAGAGGTAGACCTAAAAAGACTTGGTTAGAAAATATTAGGAATGACCTTTCTTTATTAGATTTAAACGAGAATTTGACTTTTAATAGGACACAATGGAGAAAAAGGATTCATGTAGCCGACCCCACGTAGTGGGATAAAGGCTTGATGTTGTTGTTGTTGTTGATCATTTTCTCTTTTTTATTAGAGGCATTTGAGTTATTTTATTAAAGATGCAAATGTCTATTCTAATTATAACTATACATAGATGTCACTTTACTCAAGTTACGTATAGATCTAGGGTTGTGAAGGAGAAAGTGGTTAAATAAAGATCTTGGATTGTAATGGAGAAAGTAGTTAAAGCAATTTGAGGCTAATGAACTCCCTAACATGGTTAAGAGATCCCCATTTAGTTAGTTTTTTTTTTTTTTTTTAAATTCCCTGAACTAAGTACAATTCTTTAGGGCCTTAATTCATTAACTATTATTGAAAATAGTTGATGATCATAACAATGAGGATTACTTCATTATATTCGACATTGGAGGTAATGACACAAAATTTGGCATTGATAAACTTGCTCTGATCATTGGGCTGGATTCCGAGAATACCCATATGAAGAGGGATTCAATAGGATGAGAAGAAGAATTATGTTATTATATAATTACTTGGGTAGAGAAAAAAAATTCAAGAAGTCAAACCTGAAGAGAGAAACCATGTTACGTAAGATATGATATACGGTGATTGATTGGCCGATGATATGATTGATGGATGAACATGAAAGATTTATTAATATGGTTGATATGTAGTAAACTAATAGGGTATTTCTTTGAACATATGATATATGACAATAATTTGATTGATACACACATATGATAATACTCTATATGAATTACATGATATTTTTTATAATGATTGCTATGTGTTCCTACATTTATATGTTTGCTATTTTTGTTTAATGCATTGACTTTAGTTATATATATTGATAGCTTGTTGGGCTCAGTGCTCATTATGGTGATTTTATACATTTTCAGGTAATAGTAATGATATCGTGGAGTGAGATTAATCTGAGTAGCATACTAGGCTTTTCTTGTATATGCTAGTTTTCTTTATTTTGTAATTATGATATGTTATTTTAGTAATTAATTATTTTGGTTGCATCATGATTATTATATATGTTATTTTGTTAATCTGAATCAAAATGTAAAAATTAGATGAATAGAAATATAATTATATTTTTTACTATTTATATTTTATATATGCAATTAGTAAGCTTTGGTTAATAAGTAGATAATAAAAAGATTTAATTCTTCTAATTTTGATCTATGGATTCATAAAGTGGTATCAGAACAATGACAGTTGGACAATTTTAATTATAACTAGAGTTGTATGATCGATTATGAATGGGGTAGAAATGGGGTTGTCTCATGCATTCATGAATATCTATTACACACATTATATTGAATTGCATTCATGAATATATGTTTCAAACATAAGTGAATATGCAATATATTTTATTGATTTGTTTAATTGATTAGGAAAAAGCAGATGGAGCGAATGAGGAAAGAAATTCAAACTAAAAAATATACATGAGCAATTATAATTACACCTGAGGGTATATTAAAGTTAGTTGACAAGATTGCACATATGACTAATAATAGATTCAAGCAGTCTTAACAAACATATTCTGAATAGAAACCTCTATCATTCAAGAAAATGTGTAAAGATAATGAGGAAAAGATTGGTAAGATTATGAAAGCACCCACTAAAAGCACCCCACAATGTGTTTGGTGTGGGAAAAGGCATGCGGGGCAATGCTATAGAATTACAGGGCAATTCTTTAGGTGTGATAAAATTGTGGTGATGTTATATTTGTTGTACATGTTTAGTTATTTGTTGTTTGAACATATTTTATAATGTAATTGGTGATGTTATTGACTAGAACTGGATGCATGAATGTATACATTGTTGTATTTCTTTTGTATGCAGGTTTAATTGTGGAAATCAATTTTTAAAGGAAAGAAGATTATTATTTTTTTTTATGCTATAGGTTTCTGGCAGATTTTCTGCCAGAAACACTGCCAGTAATATAATACGACAGCATTTTTGGTGGATATTGTGCCGGTCATTTCCGGCAGAGCTTGCGATGGTAATATACGTCGGTAACTGGGCGTCATTTTGTTGCGACGGAATATCCGCCGATATTTTCGGTTGAAATACGTCAGAATATGACAACATAAACACCATCATTTTTTCCAAAGTTTCCTCTGGAATTGCGCCGGAAACTCCGCAGGAAATATTTCAGGCTGAATAATTCCACCGGTGATATTTTTCTAACGCGTGAATTACCGTCGGATCCATTTACATCGGAAATGCGATGGAAACCTAAATTTTTTGACATATTTTCATTGTTACCGACTGATGGAATCCGTCAGTAACATTGAATTTTCCTATATTGGTAGCAATGGGCACAATAGATGAATTGTTTACAGCCTATATATGGTGAATGGTTTGCTCAAATTTGTATTGAAGCTTATGTACATCGGAGTTCACAGGGATTTGTTACTATTTCATTGAATCTATTGACTTTGAGTACTACATTGAATCTATAATTTAGTTACTATTTCATTTGCATTTATATTGTTCATAGAATAGTGTTGGAAATGTTCTGATATGAGAAAAGTGCACTATCTGAGATGCAACAAGGCCATATGTGTTCTTTTATGACTCCATTTTCTTTGTATAGATGTGGGAGGGATTATGACACCACTTATTAAAATATAGTATTGGAGATTATATGGCATTTTTTTGTTTTGATTCTAAGTCTACTTGCTATAGGCATGTGTTGGAGGTTAAAGGGAGACATAAGTGGATGTAGAGTTATAAGTAGGCATCAAGAT
>NW_021319662.1:48135-53879 GCF_001605985.2 Dendrobium catenatum | reverse complement strand
GTTTTAAATTTCATAGATGTTTGATAGACTGTTTAATCAAAGGTTTTAGATAACTCTGGTAAATTGTTTGAGTAATAGATTGACATTCTTTCCAAGTTTGATCTTGGGGCATCACACATTAAGCATTGTTTCTCTCGTATGAACTACTCTCTATCTCATATTTTACGAGAGGGGAATGCAGTGGCTGATGGCTTAGCTAAGATGGGGTGTTCCATGACTGATTTTCTGCATTTTAATGATAATTCTCTACCCAGGGATATCAAGGGGCTTATCAAGTTGGATCGGATGGGATTTCCGTATATCCGGTTTATTTAATTTGTCTTTATCTTATATTTGCGGGATTATTCGTCTGTTCATGCTTACTGTTTGTGGTTCTTTGTGGGTGGCTGATTGGGTTCTTCTCTCCTTGTTACAGAATTCTTTTTCTGTTGAGTGCTTAGTGTCTGATCTCAATGATTTTTGTCTGGTTGTTGTGACCAGTAAGTGCTTCAATTTTATGTTGGTCAACAATGTGGGGATTGTTGGTAATAGGCAAAGCAGCAATTTTCAATCTTTTTCGAATTGGATTTTTTTATCTGATCTTGAAGTCTCAATGTTCGTTTGCTATGGTAGTTGGGGCGGTTTTAACTCTATTTCGGATCTGAATTTGAATATTCCCTTCCTGCTTTATAATGGGGCTTTTTATTTGGGGCATCTTTGTTGTCCGGTTGATGCCTGGAAGGAAATTGAGTATTATATTTGTGGGTATAACTTTTATGGCTGGAATGTTACGCCCGTGAGGCTTTGGATTCTTGGCTGCAGGTATTCCAATGGGGCTAATTTTTACAAACCAGGGAGCCCGACTAATCTCTTATATCTTCATTTTGGTATACTTTATTATTGGTTGCTTTATTTTTGCTTTAGTATCTTTGTAGGCCTTTTTTTCATGTTTTTGGAGCTCCACGCTCGTTTTGAGCAGGATACGAATGCTGTTGGAAGGGCTATGCTGAAAGTGATTACCATACCCCTTTGTTTTTTGTTTCATAGAATGTTGCTTGATTATTATGTAATTTTGATTAGTAGGGACCTCCGGCTCTTAGGCTTCTTTTTATTTTGATTGTAGCTCTTCGGAGCAGTAGTGAGCTAGAGGTCCCTTTAAGGATTTTGTAACTTTTTCCCGATATTAACGCGTAGGCCCGTAGGTGGGTTTAAAAAAAAAGTAAAATATTTATTATTACTTAAGAAAAATATTAATTTTGTAATTATTATAAGCAAATTATTTAAATAAGTATATATATAGTATATTATATATATATATATAATATATATATATATAATTATATATATATATATATATATATATATATATGTACAAGTAAAGGAATATTATACTCTTTAAATTTATATTAATAAGGAAATTAAAAAATTATAATTGGATATGATTTAATATTAATTGAAAAGTAAGTAGATAATAAAATCTTAAGTAATTATTAAAACCATATTGAATAATTAAGTATATAAATTTATAGAATATAAGTTATATTTTTAACAGATTTTTAAAAATAGAATATAAGTTATATTTATAGGAAAATATAAAGATTGGAGATTAAAAAACAAATATAACTTAATTTTTAAAAATAAATAATTTAGAGAAATGAAATATTTGATAAAAAAATTTTAGAAAAGATATTAAATGAGTAGATTTAATATTAAATTTAATAATCTATTAATTAAATAAGTATTTCTATATCAAAACTAATTTGATATTAACTAAAACTATATTAATTAATTATTTATTTCTATATTCTTATATTCAAGTCAATGAGAAATATAGAATATAAATTTTTTATTAATGATTAAATTATTAAACTATTAGTTTAGGAATAAATTAAATTAGTAATGATTGAAAGCATATAATTTAAATAAGGTTAATAAATATTAAATAATATATTTATAAATATATATTATATAACAACAACATCATCAAACTTTTATCCCATTACACGGGGTCGGCTACATGAATCTTTTTTCTCCATTGTGTCGCATTAAGAGTCAATTTCTTATTTAAATCTAATAAATGAGACCATAGTTGACATGAGACAGGAGTCAGGAAGACCGTGTCTGGCGATGGAGGTCGGAAGGACCGTAATAGGTGATGGAGGTCGGAAGGACTATTGCCTGGAGAGGGAGATCAAAAGGATTGTAATCGACGATGAGGTCAGAAGAGCCATAATAGACGACGGAGGTTGGAAGGACTATAATTGACAGGAGACGGGTCAGAAAGATCGTTATCTAGTGATGGAGGTTGAAAGGACTGTGGTAGGCAACGGAGGTCAGAAGGATCGTAGTCAACAGGAGATAGGGGTCAAAAAGATAGTTGTCTGGTGATGGAGGTCGGAAAGACCTTAGTCAGCTGGACATTGGGGTCATAATGATCGATATCTGGTGAAGTAAGTTTGAAGAACCATAGTAGGTAACGGAGGTCAGAAGGACTATAGTCGGTAGGAGACATGTGTCAGAAAGACCATTGTCTAGAAATGGAGGTCGGAAGGACTATACTCTATAAGAGATATGGGTCATAAAGATCGTTGTTTGGCGATGGAGATCGAAAGAACCATAGTAGGTGATGAAGATCAGAAGGACCATAGTCGACGGGAGACAGGGGTCAGAAAGACTGTTGTCTTACAATGGAGGTCAGAAGGACCGTAGTAAGTGATAGAGGTCGGAAGGACAATAGTCGGCAGTATATAGGTTAGAAAGATCATTATTTTTCGATGGAGGTCGAAAGGACCGTAGTAAAAAATGGAGGTCGAAAGGATCATAATCAATAGGAGACATGGTTCAGAAAGACCATTGTATAACGATGGAGGTCATAAGGACCGTAGAAGGCGATAGAGGTTGGAAGGACCATAGTCAGCTGGAGACAGGGATCAAAAAGATCATTATCTGGCAATTGAGGTCGGAAGGAGCATAGTAGATGATGGAGGTCAGAAGCATCGTAGTCGGCAGGAGATAAGGGTTAGAAAGACCGTTGTCTAGCAAATGAGGTTGGTAAGACTCAAATTGGCGGAGACAAGGGTTAGAAAGATCGTTGTCAGACGATGGAGGTCAGAAGGACTGTAGTAAGCGACAGAGATTGGAAGGACCATTATCTAGCGAGGGAGGTCGAAAGGATCGTAGCCATCGACGGAGGTTGGAAGGACTATAGTAGGCGACGGAGGTCAGAAGTACCATGGTTTACAGGAGACATGAGTCAGAAAGATCGTTGTCATAAGGAGATGGTCTGGCAGAAGTCGAGGCATTATTCAGTGGTCTAGTAGAGCTCCCACTTATGTTAAGGTTTGACGAAAGTTTGAGCCTCATTCGGTGGTCTGGCCGTGGTGCAAAACTTCGCCATCAATTGATGATCTAGCAGAATTCTTGCATTAGGGGGTGGTCCGGCGGAACTTCAATGTGGGGCGGTGGTCCGGCAGAACTCAGACATTTGGCGGTTGAGCTGAAGTTCGGCGGTGTTCAGTGGTCGGCAATGGTTAGACGATGGTCCGACTGAAGTTTTACAGTGGTCATCGGCTGGGTGGAAGTTCGTCGGCGGTCTGCAGATAGGCTATGGTCTGAGGACTATTGGGCTGAAGTCTGGCGGCGGTTGGCGGCCTGGTGGAAGCCCGGACGGTAGTCGGTGTCCGGGCGGTGGTCCGACGGCAGTCGAGCTGAAGTCCGACGATTTTCTGCGGCCGGGTGGTTTTCCGATGGTGGTCAGGCTGAAGTTTAGTGGTAATCGGTAGCTTGGCGATAGTCTGATAACAGTCGGGCTAAGGTTCAGTGGTGGACGGCTATCGGGTAGTGGTGCTGGAGCTCTTGAGGCTTCAGAGCTCTCTCCAATCATTAGCCCCCTCCCCTCTCATATAAAGAGTGGGGGTGTAATTTCCAGATTTTCATGAGTAGCACACCCCGTAAATAATGAGAATATCAAGGGCTGGTTCAGAGTGCTCAATCAGATAGCTCGTATTGATTCCCCCGATCATAGAGAGTTTTATAACTGTTTAAGTGCTTAATGATGTCATAATTTAGTGATCTTGTGCTCATTGGATTCATCTTGTCGAGCCGCTTGATTTGAATATAAGCAAGCTATATTTTGATAACATTATGTCATCCAAATAATGATTTTATTCATTTGGTGTCAATAAAGTCGTCTCTTTGAGATGTTTAGTTTGACTATAAGTTTACTAAAATTGGAATTCAGATGATTCCAAATTTAATTCTAAAAGTTTCTAACTTGAATATGCATCGAGATTCATGCTCGATTAAAGCAATTTTCGATGATGTATCAATTATAATTTAAAAAATGCTAAAAAGATTTGCATTTTAATTAAAACACAAAATGCAACTATTTTGAGTGTTGGATTCTATTTTAATTAAAATGATTTGAGATCTTTTTTTTTC
The DNA here is from genome assembly GCF_001605985.2 of Dendrobium catenatum. Taxonomy (NCBI): domain Eukaryota; kingdom Viridiplantae; phylum Streptophyta; class Magnoliopsida; order Asparagales; family Orchidaceae; genus Dendrobium; species Dendrobium catenatum. The sequence goes on along the minus strand of NW_021319662.1, from coordinate 49,460 downwards.
TAATTAAAATGTAAAAAAAAATTCTACACTATTGCTAGGAGAACAATTTTGTTCGTCAATATTAGAGCATATAAATAAATAAATCCTGTATTATTATTATGGTTGTGGATAAGATGTGGTATTAGATAATTGGTTATCTTGTATAGAGGCCACTCATTCTATCTATATATAGCTATGTCCTCTCTGTACTTGATAACAATAGTAATCAAAATAGATTTGTTTTCTTCTTCCTTATCTTGTATTCAAGAAGATGCTTCTATCTTTCTACATGGTATCAGAAGCGATGTAATCAATGTTGTTCCATGGCAAACTCAATCTCATCTCAATGAACACCTCGACTTACCAACATCTGATGATACCTCCATTTCATCGATGCTGAAGTTTGTCATTTCAAATCTCAAAAACTTCGTCACCATTCCTCTCGCCATGGACAACTATGTTCTATGGTGATCCCATATCATAAATTTTTTTAGAGCTAATGGCTTTGACAAGTTTCTTGATCCTACGATCAACCCTTCCACAAGGCGTTTGCAACAACCAGATGGCTTCTCTTGTGAGACCTCGTTCCCTTACTGTTCCTCTCTGGCTTGGATTTTCCTCCCATAATCGTCTGGGACGATAGTGAGATCGGCCAGGCCGATCTGCACAGTTCAAAATACCATCCTGAGATAAGTTCTGGGAACCGTCCAGGACGATCGATTTTGGTCTGATCGTCCCGGGACGATTTGGCGATCGGTCGGGCCGATCAGCCTAATGATATAAAGAAAATGCAGCTCGTTTGATGAGAGGAAAATCATTTAAAAAAATCAAAATGTCCTGATTTTAGAGAGAAAAAGAGAAAGGTGAAAAAGAGAAAAACTGGATTTGGAGCCGCGGAGCGCTTTTTCGTCGACGCAGTGTTGGAAAAAGTGAAGATCTCGTTGGTAAGGACTCCGAATCTATTTTTGTTTCGAAGATATTGTGTTTTTGACTGAGTGATGATCTGTTTGTGTTTTCGTACGTCGACTTTTGATCTAATTTTGATTTGCAAAACAACTTTTAGTAGTTAGTAGAGTATGATATTGTCCACGATTTGAGATTTCGCGACGATTTTTACCAGTCGGAATTGATTTAGCGCGATTTAACTGAATAGAAAATAATCAGGATGTTTTGATTTATGTGTTCAGTAGAACAATACCTTATATTGATGTTGTGGAACGTTCTGTTGAATTTAAGAAATTTGTGCTGTTTGCGGAATCATTTTGTGTAAAATTTGATAAGACTGCCGTTACTACTTCTCCGAATTTTCGTAGGATTTCTGATTTGTCTGAGATTGAATAGATTTG
>NW_021319662.1:31707-43619 GCF_001605985.2 Dendrobium catenatum | reverse complement strand
AAATGTTGGTAATTATTTAAAAAAATGTATGTTACTCAAGTATTAAAGATCATTGTCACGAATGATATTATATATATTATATATAATATATTATATTATTATATATTATATATTGATACTAGTATAAATTGCGTGCATAATATGCACTTGAATAAATTTTTAAAATAATAAAAAAATAAATTAATAATTAAAATTAATTTATGAGATGTTATATGCAAATGTTATAAACTTATATATTAATCGTAGATAATAGTGAGGGAATCTAAAATAAAAATATGAAATAGGTTAAAAAAAATAAAGAATCGTAAATGTAAATTTAAAAATATTGCATTAATTAATTGTTTAACCATTACCACACTTAACCTAAACTAAACTTTACTATTAATGTATAAAATAAATAAATTATTAAAAAAAATGTTACTATAAGCAGAATGAGTATAGCTCTTGGAGAGAGGTATATTGTAAACATATCACAAATTTATTTTATCAAAAACAATTAAACCTTAATTAAAAATATATATAGTTATTAAATACCCAATTATTATATAAGAATCCTTGGGAAGCTAATTTGGTTTATGTAAACATAAGTTTTTTAAATAATTTAGTAATAAATAGTCAATATTTTAATCATGAAATTATACAATATAATTAAATAATTAATAATTCCCGTTAATAATTTAGAATAGAAAAATTATAATTCTTAAAATTAATAAATGTAATGAAAGCTAATGATTATTTTCAGATATTAAAATGAAGGTCTTGATTTACACCGAAAGACAATTTAGCAGTTTTATATAGTAATATAAATGTATTAATTGCTGGCGTAGTATTAAAATTATTTATTAATGATACTATTTGCATGACACTTTTAATGGATCTATATTTATAATTTCAAGACTAGGTATAATAAGAAATTAAAACATGAATATGTTAATTACTTCTATTGAAATATAAAAAAATTATTAATTTAAATAGAATACCATAAAGCCTATACAATTAAAATTCAATTAATGTGTAATCAAAATGAAAAACTTTATGCATTCTAATGAATAAATGAAAATAAAAAAAAATAAATAACTTTATAAATAAGTTAAATAATAGAGAAAATAAAAATAAATAAAAAATAATAAAAATTATATAATTAATCTAATTAAATATAAAGTTATAAATATAATTAAACTGCATCAATTGGATCTTAACGTAATGATATATAAATAAAATAAATTAAAGTCATGCGTTTGTATGAATAAATGAGAGTTTAAATAAGTTTAATTAAATATATAAATAAATTGAAAGTTGAGATTTCATCTTTTAAAATTTAAATGAAGGCTAAGATTGCATTTTGGTGGAATCTCATGCACACACTATCACACAAAAAACAAAAATAATATAATTTATAATAAAAATAATATAAATTATTATTGTATTCACAGGGACGAACCTCAAATTTTCTCCACCTTTAGAAATCTCCATATACGCTCTTCCAAAAGTATCATTTATGAGTTTGTGGACGCAATCTGGGAGAAAAAACATAGGCTATAAGATCATGAGGTATGGATTCTATTAGTACAATGACAAAACAGAGGCACATTTGAGTTACTAAAAAATAGCAATAAAATACTGTCATTCTCAATATCACTCCCATATACCTTCCTCTGGAGATTTCATAACTTCTAGAGCCCCTAGCCTTTGTGAAATTGTTACTATGAATTAGGTGTTAACTAAGCTTATGCCCACGGCTAACCAAAGGGGGTGGATATTAGTAATTAAAAAAAAAAATTTAACCCTCTTTTAAATTAGGAAAAGAAAAGAAATTTAGTAATTTTTATAGAAGAAAATAGTATTATTAACACAGTGTTTTAAAAGTAAAACAAAAAATTAAAAAGCAGCGAAAAATAAAAAAACAGATTATAGTGTTTCGGTCAAATATATAATGACAATTATTTATAAATAAAATTTAGGTTGAAGTATGGATGATTTGTTTGCAAAAAAAAATCAAAATGATGTAATTGTTTAATTATTCAATTTCTATAAAATGTAAATTGGAGTTGCCTTGAATTTGGCTCAACCTGTATTTGTTCGTATCCTTGATCGTTATACACTTCACATATATGTCAGTGGTCTAAGGCAGCAACACCCACTGGCGGGGTTCAACCTAGGCATAGTATTTTAGAACTTTTAGGGGGAACAATTGCCTAGAAACACGAGTAATAAAGTCTAAAAAATAGATGGAATAAGGCAAATTATCTAAAGAATCATATAATAAATATTTATTTTTAGGGAGGGCAATTGCCCCCCATGAGCTAAAGGGGGATCTGCCCCTGATAACATATGCATACTTCGAATCTCAAACATCTTACTTGATAGTCAAAGTTCTCAACCAATGCATCAAAAAATGAGTAGAAAAAGTGCAATATTATAAGAACTTATATTAAAGTTTTAATTGGGAGATCTTTTCTATTGCTTTTTAAAACAAATTTATAGTACAAAATGATTTTTTTTTTTTTAAATTATGATCAAAATCTACTTGAAGAATACTAAGAAAGTTGTTCTAAATGAAGTCTAGATTCTCTTACAATAGCTCAGTTTGCCACAAGATTTTTTTTTCTGTCAATGGAGTTTATTTTATTTAACCTTTGAGAATTTTGAACATGACATTAAGTAAAAATATTGATGCGTGTGAGGACAAGTTGTATATTGTGCAGCTTTTTTTTGTCCGTTAGTTTAGACTACCAACAATGGAGCTATTATTCTGTGCGGACGCCGGACGGTTCTCCCGTCCAGTTAAGCGCTCGGGATGATGTGACACATTTTTAATGGTCTCAGAACGCCCTCCAGACTCCACAGAATAATAAATTCCAACGATGAGATATGGGATTCGAAGCTTTCATATTTAGTGAATGTTTAAATTTGATTTAAATTGGCTCCTAAATCTTAAGAAAAATGGAATATATACCTTCGAAGCCCGCCCGGGCCAATGCCAATTGATGTGGATAGAATTGAGAGAGGATGAGATCACCTTATATGACGTCCAAAATTTTCATCCATTTCTAGCAGGTCTAAGTCAAACACAGTACTCATGTAACTGTGTCTGAATGAATCCTTGGCCTATTGGTTGAGAGCTAAGGCTTCCAACTAAGAGGTCTAAAGTTCGAGTCTCTGTGTATGCGTTGTGTGTGTGAGTTTGCCTTAAATGGCCTAAATGTCCCAAAAAAAAAAGTCAGACACAGTGGTCCTCGAGCCCCGGGTGTCAACTGGAAACTTATGTGTAGGCTTTTTCTTGTGCTCAGTTTGTAGCACTTCCACTGACTGTCCCTTGGAGAGAGGGAGCAATATTGGAATAAAGAGACAAAATGATTGGTGGGCATCGAATTAAACACCTTGCAAACACCCGATTCTGCTCACCGCCTTCATTGTAGGCCTCCAAATCACCGGCAACATCAGACGGTTTGCAGGCCGGAACCACCCGCCCTGCATTGGTGATGGGTCGCATGTATCGTACGATTAGGATGCGTTTAGCCGCTCACCTAACTAGTCCAGCTTAGTTAAACAAATTACTAAATTAGGATAGCTGCTTTTGTATGAAAATGATTCTACATAAATATTTGGCGAAATTTTCAGAAGGATCACGATTTTAAAATGTATTAGGTGAAGGATCATGAACATAAATAAATTTAAAAATGATCATACAAGTGATGGCGTTTTTGAAGAAAACGCAAATGAGGATTGCATTTTCTATAGAAAAAATGCAAAGATGGATTGCATTTTCCATACAAAAAGCACAAAAGCTGTGTTTTATTCACCAAACCACTCCACACAGCAAATTTTGGGATAATTTGTTCCCCGAACCCCTCCACGCAGAGCAAAATTTGGGATAAAGTTTTGGTGCTTAGCATTTTTTCATGCCGGACCACTCCAGCCAGAGAAAATTTTGGGCAAAAGACATGCTATTTGATGCCGGTGACCTCCTTTGGAAGACTCCTCAAACCGTTCTTTTGCTGGCAAAGAAAGAAAATAAAATTAAATGACTAACTCCGCCTATAAATAGAAGCCAAAACATATGAGAAAAGAAATTGATTATCTCAGTTGAGGCAAAGCGCTGAAGCATTTAAAAGGAGGGTTTATACAAATTTAAGTTTAGTTTTTATATACGTTTTATAGTTGCATATATATAGGTAGGATTTGTAATTATTTAAAAATATAGTTGAAATATTGATATATATTTTTTTGAATTAATTTAGTTAGTAATGCAATTAATTTTGTTTATAATTGTTGCATGTTGTTGCTCTTAGAAGTAATATCATGTTAAAAAAAAAGTATGGAAAATGTGAGTGTATTTTTGGGAAAAAAATGGAAAGTTTATATTATGCTTTTATTTTTTATGAATTGTATTTTTTTGTACATGTCTCCCACCGGGTGTACATTTGTATACATATTGGTTAAGAAAACAAAATGTTATTTTTTTGTGGATAGAGAGTGACATGTTGTACATGGTAGGTTATGCAAAGTTTTTTTTGGAAGGGTAACGAAAAAAAGTTTAATATTATGGTTTATAATTATTACATGTTGTTGTAGATGGAAGATTTAGCTAATTTGTTTTTGTTATGAGATGGATAGATAGTGACAGAGAAGAAAAGGTAGAGAGGGATAGTATTATAAAAATTTTTTTAGTATTAATTAAAATGACTTTATGATAAAATTGAAAGTTGAAGCTTAAATTTATGTAAATCAAATAAAATATTTAGTAGATTTAAATTAAATTTTAAATAATTAATGTTATGTTTTTTTTAATTTAAAACTTTATAGTAACTTATTAATTATATTTTACATATTAATAAAATTAATATTATATAATTAAAAAAATTAACATTGAAAAAATTTAAAAAAAAAAACATGATTAAACTATAAATAAGATATAAAATTTAAATATTGTAATATAAAGAATTAAAATTTAAATATAATATTAAAAAAGTTCATATAATATTAATAATTTAGAAACATACTTTAATTTTATTTAAAAGATAATTTACTTAAAATGTTTTTAAATTTCTAATATACTTTCGTGAAACTTTTATGAACTTTAATATTTAAATGGATATGATTTAATAATAATTGAAAGTAAGTAGATATTAACTTGCTTTAATGAACTGTAATTTTTAAAGTTCTAATAAACTTTTCTATTTTTTTTAAATAAAAAATATTGCTATAATTAATAATATTAAGTAGTAAACTTATATATATAATTAAAAATAATAGATTAATCTTATAAATATTAAGAATGAAATTGTTACATCTTTTAATATTTTTAAAACTTATAAATTAAAAAAAAATCAAAATATTCTTTAATTATTAAAATAAATGATTTAGAAAGAAAATCCAAAATTAAATCAGTAAGAGAGGGATAGAGAGTTAGAGAGAGAGTAAGAGATCAGAGACAAAGAGTTAGAGAGGTAGAGAGAGAGAGTAAGAGAGGAGAGAGAGTAAAAGAGAGAGAGATAGTTGATAGATAACAAATTTTCATAAGATGAGGTAGAGAAAATAAAGAGGTAGAGAGTTAGAGAGAGAGAGTAAGAGAGGTACAAAGATTTGGAGAGAGAGTAAGAGAGTAGGATTGAGAGTTAGTGAGAAAAATTAATTAATTAATTAGAAAGTAAAAAATTTATTTCACTTAAGAGAATATTAAATTTGTGGATTTATAAGCAAATTATTTAATAAGTATTTTTATTATATATATAATTATATATATTATTTAATAATTTATTTAATATTAATTATATAATAATATATATTATATTTATATTACCTTAAAATTAATTAATATGGAATAAAAATAAAGGATATGATTTAATAATTGGAAAAGCAAGTAGATAATAAATCTTAAGTAATTATTAAACCATATTGAATAATTAAGTATATAAAATTATATAGAATATAAGTTATATTTTGAACATATAAATATAGAATATAAGTTATTTTATAGAAAATATAAATATTGAGGTTAAAAACAAATATACTTAATTTTAAAAAAATAAATAATTTAGAGAAATGAAATTTGATTACATATTTTTTAGAAAAGATTATTAAATTGAGTAAGATTTTAATATTAAATTTAATAATCTATTATTAAAATAAGTATTTCTATATTAAACTAATTTGATAATAACTAAAACTATATTAATTAATAAATTAATTCTTATATCTTATATTCAAGTCAATAGAAATATAGAATATAATTTTTATTAATAAGTAAATTATTAAACTACTAGTTTAGGAATAAATTAAATTAGTAATGATTAATGCATTATAATTTAAATAAGGCTAATAAATATATAAATTAAATATATTTTTTATTTATGTAGAAGTTAAGAAAAAATTACACCATGTAATATTCATATTAAAAGTGAATTAATTTCTATATTCTTATAATCTATACATAATATAAATTTTACAAGTTTAAATCATGTTTAGCATAATTAAAATTTTTTCTTGAAGATATTAATTTTTTAGAATAGATTTTGAAATATAATTAATATTTAAAGAAAAAAAATTAGAAATTAATATTTAAATCAATATTAAATTAAAAAAGTAAGGCATAAAATGTTGGTGTAGAAGCACCTCTACGGTAGGGTTATAAAATTTTTTATTCATAAGCCATTGGTCAATCTACATTGAATCTCTTTATAAATTTATATGCCTTACTTTAGTACAAATTAAATAAAACAAACCAATTGGTTAAAGTTGTAACTAAACCTCATCACTTATGATTTGTAATATTTTTAAGAAATTACAACTATTAATATATTAAATATTATTTAATAAAATCAAACTAACTTATGGTGATTAACGTATATTTTCATTGATCGTCAAAAACTATGTCACGACTCCTAATATTCACTTAACATCTTATGATGTGTTAAACTTCATGAATAATATGACTAACACAAACTCATTATAGGTGGGCTGAGGAAAGAGTGCGAGAAGTTCCAATTGGAAACATAATGACCTACAGAGATGAGTTGGATGAACTTCAACTAAGCTAGGTATCTATAATTTAAACTAATTATATTATAATAGTTAATATTAATTAGGAACTTCATCACTCAATGCAGGCAATATTTATGCCTTACTCGGAATCTATAATGGGCATGATACCTCCAATATGCCATGAAGCCAACGTCCTATGGACGGCTCATGTCTGATTGATTAACTAGAAACGTGTCGAGCGGCATTGCTTGATAGGGTGATACAACAATTTGGAGGCATACAATCTCGCACGATGGAGCCCATGGAGAGAGAATTTTGTCGTGTTGATGGTAGAGGTTAAGCTGAGGTAGATTAGCTTCATTACCACAGAGGATATATTGAGTTGTGGAATAATAGACGAGTGCTCATTACAATCATCAGACATCCATTGGGAGATGGTAGGGGGGGAGTTATCAGATTATTTACAATGGTACAAATCATGGGCCTCCCTCTACTTACTGAAAGCAACAATAAGTCCACCAGAAATAATTTACCTACGATCACCGGGGGAGAGGATAGTGGTACGTGATTATCTGCATATTTAAATGTGACTTAATATACAAGTTTATTATATTATACATAATATTGAATTTATATTTATAGGTCAATTACTTCTTGTGTAGTAAAGACAATGTTGAGTCATATGCTACGGGCCAGATGGAGAGTGGAGGATCAATAAATCAATGATATGTTGACATTCTCGAACTTGCAAGACAAGTAAAGAAATATGTGTATATAGACAACACTGGCCGACAACCTTAATAAGGAAGATGAACTTCATTGATGGAGCAACCTGCTAGTAGATATATATCTCATGCTTCAGGATTACAGTCAAATTCTTTAGACCCACTGAGGCATTCCATGTAAGTAGGATCAGCTGATTCTTCCAGACCTTTTGGAATGACGGGAGCAGGCCCTTCTATAATACGTGGTGAAGGGAGTTCATCTCAAGCAAGAGAAGGAGAGTAGTGGATAATTCCTGAATCACAATGGGCCGGTATGACATCTTCGTATGGGCCACAAGCTCCATATGACTTGAATAATCCCATGTGGACGACACTATTTGGCTGGCCCGGAACTCCTATCCATCATGGCATGGTTATGGAACAAGTACAATCTAACATCGACACTGCATAGGAGGAAGGGGTGCATGCACAAAAAGAAGAAGCACAGCTCCAGAGGAGGAGTAGGCCGGAAGCCTCAAGATACACCTCTGGTACAGATGCTCTCAAACATAGAAAGAAGAGGTAGTAGAAATTCAGGATTACTTAATGATGTATTATGTTTGAACTCTCATGTGTAACTATTTCAAATTATATGATATATTCTTCATAATGGGTTCAAAAAATTGATATATATAATTTGGTTCCTTTAATTTGATATTATAAAGGACTATTTTTATCTATCTAACCCGAAAACACACAAAAATTATTTTATTTAACAATTGATATTTTTATTAAATTTAATATTATACAAAATTAATAGATTAATCATATATAATATAAATAATTAAATATTATGTAACTTAAATTTTTTAACTGTAGTCTAACTAAAGGTCCTCAACGTTGATGTGCTTCGAACTACCATCAAACAAACTTTAATGTATTTTAATATTATTTTAAAGTTTATAAATAAAAAATTATATTAAATATATTCAATTAAAGTATATTAAATTTAAATATTATAATTATGAGTAATAAATTAAATTTGATTTATATTTATATTTAAGTTAATAAATTTTATAAAAAAAATATAAATGACATTTAGAAATTATATATATTTATTAAATACATATAATTTCATATATTTACATTATTTATCAAGTGTGAAAACCGACGCGGACAACGAACCGGATGAAGCCAGATGGTTACGCGCTGCGATCCTGGTACTAACTGGTCGAATCGGGCGAACCAGATACATAATAATAATAATATATGTTAATTAGAAATATTAAAATCAACATATAATAAATATCATACCATTATACTTAATTATAATTTTGTTAATTTATATTACATATTTAGATATAACTATAAATATTAAATTATAAAAATTACAATAAAAATTTACTATTTATATGTATATTAATTAAATTAAATTTTAAACAGAAAAACTAAAAAAATTATTAACTAAAAGGTTAAATTCCAAATAAAAATAAAATTATTCCTATTATAAAAATAATATATATATCAAAATTATAAAATAATGAATAAAAATAAAATAATATTATCAACTAATAATTAATATTATTCATATAATATAAAATAATTAAAACCATATAAAAAAAGTACTTCTGCTTTGCATAGTGTTTCATGAAACCAAAGAGCTTTTTGTTTTGTATGTTAGCTGCCTTGCGTGACATCATTTGTGCTGTTGCCTTTTGTTTTGCATAGTTTATATACTTTTTGCTTTTCACACATGATTAGGAGCTCATATGGGCCTTTGTAAGAGGCAGGAGAGTATTGTAAGTTAAGTTCGACACAAAGTCAGGTCTTCAAAGAATATAAATCCATATTGTATATTATTTAATATTTTAAATATAATATTTATATTAATTGATAAGTTTATATTTATTTAATATGAATAATTTATTTATATTTAAAAAAATTTGACGACCTGATTTAGGGGAACTTGTGGAGGAAAGAAAACGTGGGACCGGTTCCGTTTCCCCTCGATAACCGGCTCAAACCGGTTCCACTCTGTTTGTATGCCACCTGGGTTTTTAATGGTAGAGCGACTGCGCTTTCGGCCTAGTTCACAGTTGAACCCAGGTCGGCTGGGCGGTCCGTTTTCAAAACAATAATTATTTTAAATATTACATTTACATAAAAACACATATTTTTTACTAATTTAATATATATTTTATTTATTTTGAATGAAATATAATTTTTATTTATTTAAATTATTATTATAACTATAAACTTTACTGGTCCCCAAACATTACATTTTTTATTTTTTTTTATTATTGATTTTTTTTTATAATAAATCTTAAATTTTATAATTATTATTAACTATTAACTTTTACTTAAAACAATAGTTTTAAGTAATTATTTTTTTCTATATTAAATAAATATAAATTTTATATATTTAAATTATTTAAAAAAATAACTAATTATTTTTTTCTTAATACACATAATTTTAGTAATATATCTTTTTTTATATTAAATGCCCCTTAAACATTTATATTAAAATGAAAATTTATAGTTAACATTTTACCTTATGGAAAGCATGCTTGTTTGTAAGAGAATTTAAATTTCAATTTAAATTATAAGATTGTGATTTCATCACGAGTAAATTTTATTTGTATATACACTTTAAGCATTGTTACGAAACGCAAAGCTTATACTTGAAAGAAAATGCACAGTTGTGTGCGTTGTATCGGAAAAAAAATGCAATCCTCCTGCCGTTTTTATAGAAAATGGCAAACGCCATCTTTTTAAATTTAATTATGTTCATGATCCTTTACCTAATACATTTTAAAATAGTGATCCTTATGAAAATTTTGCCTAAATATTTATATGGATTTATGCAAATATTTATTTATTTTTCAGGCAAAAAAAAAAATAAATGGGCAATTTTTCTATTCATATAATTTCAGCTTTTTTGGTTTCTATAAAACGAGGCCTTTGCCTTTTCTCATTGTGAATTAGAAATAATTAAACAAGCCTGTGCATACATCTCACAGGATTTAATAAAAATAGATGTTATATCAAAAATTTGCAATTCTTAAAAAAACGAGAAGGATTAGATAAATAAGGGTTTAATAAAATACAAAAACTCACAAGTTCACAAAATAACCTACTAAAGCGACACTTCTCTAATCCAAAATTTTATGTTGCTACGAATGCTGAAATTTAGAAGTTGCAAATAGCAAGCAAAGAAGGACTTTTAGCTTTCCATCCCTCCAGAAGGTTAGTAGCTTTCATGAGGAGAGGCAAAAAAATCCCAAATTATAAGCATTTTGAATGATTTAAGAATTCCAAGAAATTGAAAAGGGCCATTACTATCGGGTAAATCAAGTATGTTGCTAACGACTCCTTGGTTAGAGGTGTGTTTAGAGAAATAAATGACATACTTTGAAGCGTTAAATTCTAGCTCAGTAGTAATATGAAAACTGGCCAAAATGCTTCTAACATAAGAGATGTTTTGGCAACTTGCTTTCTCAAACACTAATAAATCATTTAAATAGAAAACAACAACAACAACATCAAGCCTTTGTCCACTACGTGAGGTTAGCTACGTGAATCCTTTTTCACCATTGTATTCTGTTAAAAGTCAAATTCTCATTTAAGTATAATAAAGAAAGATCATTTCTAATATTTTCTAACCAAGTATTTTTATTACCTCTACCTTTATTAACATAACTCTAATATAATATGTCAACTTTCCTAATCGGGTCATCGAAAGGCCTCCATTTAATGTGACCAAACCATCTAAGGAGACTCTCTCTAATCTTATCTTTCACTGGAGCTACTCTCTCTAATCCTACATTTCATGCATATGCTCATTTTGTATCATATCTCTAAGGGTAAAGCCACTCATCCACAAAAGCATCCTCATCTCTACAACACTTAACTTAGTATTATGCTTCTCTTTTAATGGTCAACATTCGACACCATAAAGCATTGGCGGTCTCACCACCATCTTATAGAATTTTCCTTGAAGTTTGAGGGGGACTTTTCTATCGCACAACAAGCCTGATGTATTCCTCCACTTCAACTATCCAACTTGAATTCTACTGATAATATCCCCATCTATTTCACCATAGCTCTGAACAATAGATCCATGATATCTAAAATGTGTACTCTTATTATTGACTTGATCCTCCAAAGTCACAATCTCCTCACTAGGCATATTGCTACTAAAATTACACTATATATATATATATA
>NW_021319662.1:18714-31607 GCF_001605985.2 Dendrobium catenatum | reverse complement strand
ATTTATTTGAAGGGGGACGGGGGGGAGGGGATTTCAAAAAGAAAGGGAAAGAAGTTTCAGAAGTATTTAAATTATTTGAATTTTTCAATTTTTTTCAAAAATTTGCCATAGAATATAATTTTCATAATATTAAAAACAAAGTGGTCCACACCATGAGAAAAGATTAAATTTTTTAGGGGCTGTTGTACAGACGCCCCCTTACAAAAAAAAAAGGCGTGAACCCATAAAAAGACTAAAAATAGTATCTGGTTAATAACCAGCTGCCTAATGACTGTCACCCTGAGCATCGCGCCCTTTTAACGCCGGCAGCCAGCCAGGCTGGCTGCCAGTTAACCACCAAATCGCATTACGACCTGTTTTGTTGAGTCTAGTAAAATAGGTGTTAGACCTAAGTTAATATCCCAAGGCTACAAGAGAGGAGGGTGAATTGGTATTTAAAAATTAAACCCTCTTCGAAAATGTGTTGAACCGAAATGAAAATTTTTATTAGTTTTTATAGAAAACATTTTTCAACCACAAGTTTTTTAAACCAAAAATAAAATGCGAATAATAAAAACAGTAAAGTAAATGACACCAGATTTATAGTGGTTCGTTCTAAACCAGACCTACATCCACTCCCTAGGCACCCTCTGAGTATTGCACTAAATACCAATAGTGATCTCCTTTTGCACCCACGAGCAGCAGAAGCGCTTTACAAACACTCTTTTCACACTACCCGGTGCGGCAGAGGAACTGTCGTCCTTTTACTACAACCGTCTAATGTTGGTAGAGAACCGCATCCTTCCACACCTCTCCTCAGTGTGGTCAAAGAAACCTCTTCATCTTTCACACCTCCAGTTGGGCAGAAACCCTTCGTCCTTTCACACTCTCCTAATGTGGGCAGAGAACCTTCAGCTGTTCACACTCTCAGGTAGCAGCGAACCCTTGGCGGTTCACACTTTCCAAGTGTCGGCGAAACCGGATTCCTTGACAGATCTTCTCACAAGAATCTAGAAGGAAAGAAAAGAGTGAAGTAATCCCATTCACAAGTAGAGAATCTTACCTTAAACTCCAAGTGAAGCCTTCACGCTCCCAGTGGTAGGAACCTCCTTGAATGCACTACCACTCTCTCTTGGCTATTCTCTCAAAACACGAAGATCAAATGATCAAAAATATTGGGTGGCAGTCTAATTTGACTATATATACAAAAGACAAGAAAACCGCCCAAGAAATTGCAAGTTTTCAATTTTGTACGCAGTGGATCATCCCGTACAATCGTGGATCGTCCTGGACAATTACTTAAAAGCCTTGAAACGAACCTCTTTGTATATGTGTACGAAAATGTTTTCGTACAAGCTGATCGTCCCGTATGGCACAAAGTTCGTCGGTACGAATGGTTATTATAAGGTCGGTTCCAAAATTGCAGAAAAACTGTCCTAAGTCGGTTGTATTGTCTGGACGAAAATTGGTTCATCCGAACGAAATTATTACAGAGACCAGATCGTCCTGGACGATAATTTTAATTTAATCTGGACGAAAAATCTTATAGAGAGCAACTCTTCATGTACGATAATTTTAATTCGTCTAGACGAAAATTTACAGAGAACAAATCGTTCTTGACGATTTTAATTTCGTCCTTGACGAATAGGACTTGAAAATTTTTCTGGCCAGTTCCTATTCGTTCCATGTGATTTTAATAGGAGATACTGTTGATCGTCCCGTACAAACTAATATCGTCGTACGATCAGTTATAAATTTTATATGATCTCCTTATTGTGTGTATGTTTTATTCACTCAATTATAATTACTCCCTTCAAGTTTATTTCAAAGAAAAGTACAAGCTTCAAATTCACAAAGTATCTCAGCGAATTTTATCTGAGTCTTCGTAGTCTGGAGTTCATTTCCCTGAATTTAGTACACACAGAGCAAATACAAATCTTTAAAAATTGTTAGGAGATATACACATTTGAACAATAATGTTTGGAATCACACAAACTATACAAGTTGCAAAAATGTAAAACATGCACATATATCGAAGCTATCTTAACAATCTCACCCTTTTCTATGGATGAAAACAATTATTATTTGTATATCTCAAATTTAAAAAATGCTCCTAAACTCCCCTTGAATTGGATGAAGTACATGAAAATAAGGAGGCATTTTAAATTAAGAACAATTATTTTGTTTTAAAAAAAATTACCAAAATAAAAATACAAAGACATAACACAAGTCAAGATGGTACAAAATCAAAATACAACAACATCAATAATTTCTCCTCCCTTTTACATACAACAAAAGTGAGAAGAAATAGAAAGTAATTGTATGTAATTATATGAAATCCTTTGAAAATAATCTAAAGAGTGATATGACTAAGGTAATGCAATCTAAAACTAATACATTAGGTAATCATAGAAATCATAGAATTAAAAGTGAAATATACCATTGTAAGTAAGAAGCATTTATCAAACGACTGATTGCGATTAGACATTTGATATATAGAAATCATACAAGAGAGATGAATAAAATCTATTAGTTTCAAAGTTAATAGAAATATAAAGAACATAAGATAATTTGAATTAAGAGAGTGAAAGAATCTGGAAAGAAGAGAATTCACAACGTGGCGCTTGCACATCTTTTTCAAATTTTTGACAATTTTGTGCATCTTTTTACATTGGGCTCTTTTGTGCTCTTTTTCACATTTGTGAAATCTTTGCGCTTCCTTTTGATTTTTGTACTCTTTGAACAATTTTCAGAGTAATTAGAAGCCATCTTTCCAAGATCAATATTAAAATTTCAAATTTTTTTTAAGTGCATAAATACACTTGAGCAAAGAAATACAAAATAAGAAGCATTAAATTGCAATAATATATTAATATTTTATGTAGTCCTAAATGAATGATCATGAAATTAAAATTCTAATTATACAAGTTAGTAAACAAATTTTAATTTAGAAAGACTAATTTCTAATGAAATTAATCTCAATTACAATCTACATTTTAAGCTAATTTAAAGATTAAAAAGACTAATGAAATTCATAAGAAACTAAATACTTTCAAAAGCAATTCAAATCTAAAGCAAATACACAATATTGATATAACTGAAAAAAATTACAAACATCTATCAAATATCAATACTATAAATAAAAAGGAAATCACTGAAATTTTAACACACTAAAACAGATTTAAACAAACTACGATATTAACAAAATCTAGAAAATCATCACGGCAAATTGTTGTTTTCTTCTGGAGAGGAGAGGATGCACCAAATATAGTTGAAGTGGAATCATCAAATATATTGTATTAATTTCATGAACTTTCTTTCTTATACTACCAATGTTCTGTTGCTGCTGCTGAATGTTGGCATCAATTGATCAAATCGTTGATCAAAATTGAGTCTCAAGTCTATTCAAATTTCTCAATCAAAGTTATGATAATGATTGATTGGTGCAGATAGTTGCTCTCATTCTTCCTTCTTCAGAAGCCATGGACAGGTGCTTTCTCTTTTGCTCCTGAGAGTTGCTCTAAAAAAAGCATCATTGAGTAGACGGCTCCTCAGTATCTTTCTCAGGATGCACTAGATGTATATTTCTTTTCTAAAATAAATGTAATCAAGTGACCCAATGAATATTTCCTTTCTCTTTCTGATCAGTCATGTCTTAATTTCAGAAACGCCATAAAATGGCTAAGATAAGTTTGAGCGTTCATCAATAGACTATTTTCATGAATCACAAAAAGTCACACAGAAAGGAGTGGAAGTAATGTGATTCTATCACCAGCTTTTTGCGAATTAATAGAAGACTCCTAAGAATGTGCTGGAGATTCTAGGCATTTTTGGTCATTCCAGAAACTTCCTAGCAATGATGAATATCTATAGCCATTTCCTTCTAATCACGCCTATTGATTCAAACCATTGAAAGGTGTTATCGTCATAAGATTGTGGGCTCTAAAACCTTCAGTTCTTAAGTTAAGAAAAAGCACCTAAGTCCATGCTTAGTTGATTTTTAACTTTTTGTTTAAACACATAAGAACTAACAGAAAATGATCCAAGTTGGAGCTCATATTAGCTAGGAAGTAAGGAGGTTTGTTCTTGTTGTAGAGGTGGAGAGAGTATAAATAAATCCAAATCTGAAGTGGAAGCAAAAAGTGCATTTACCTTGGAAAGTTTATCACTTTGAGATCAGAATTACAGAGAAGAGTGGATTTTTTGCAGAAGAAGCAAACGAAAGGATTCATCAGTTGACTGTTTGAAAGGAAGAGTTTTTAGAAAGCTATTCCCTATGGATTGTTTTTGCTAACACCTTTTGTGCTTGCTAGAGAGGGCATTGTTATTTGGAAGTCGAAAGGATTTGAAAAAGAGATGTTTTGGAGATGTGGATATTGTTGAGTTGAGAAGCTTCTATTTTAAAGAAATGATACGTTTCATGCCTGGCGAAAATGTTTTCATCCTGGACGTAAAATTATCGTTCATCTGGACGAAACAATTTTAGCAGAAGATTAAGTTCCGTCATAATGTAACGGCTTTTTGTAATTCAACAAATCTACGAACAACCTTTGTACAGACTTTTTGAACTTGATCGATCGTACAGACTGAGAAATATTTCGTTACAACATAAAGTAAGTTCGTTTTATGTCAGAATTGAGAATCGTCCCCGCTGATCGAAGTTCGCGTCTGTTGTCTGGACGAACCAAAGTTCATAGCGGACGACATGGTCACTAATTAAAAACTGCCTTATCCATTTCAGAACTGTGCATTCAATCATCCCGACTTTGAGAGAGAAAAAATTATCATCCTGGGCCGATCACAGATCGACAGGACGAAACGGACATAAAAAATACTCTCAAGACGTTTCATATCACGCCCAAAATTGAATTTTACACATCATTCGTCCCGTCACGAAAAAATCGTCCCGGACGATTATTCAACAATTTTGCGATTTTACATTTTTATTATATGAGAAAAATCAAACAAAACACGAAGAATCACTATTCAATAACACTAGACAAATCACAGTACGTATCTATAAAATAAAATCATCTCTATCAATATAGAAAAAAAATACAATACGACAAAAACAAAATATAAAGAGAGACATAAACTAAAGAAACCTAAGGTAAGATCAAATGAATTACCAAAATAATAACTCCATTTTTAATTAAGCATCACCCCAATCAAGTTCCCAATCCGTTACTGTTCTAATGTATACTGAGAAGGTATACCCAAAGCTCTAAAAGATTTGTACAATCAAAAAAAGCAAAAATAGAAAAAATGGGTCTGCAAAGTTTTTGATTTTCAGTTGAAACAGAGTAAGTTCAATTTCTCCCTTGGTATACTATGCATCCCTTATGAAATGATGCCTTATTGTCAATATGTTTGATTTCTAGAATGTTGAATAGGATTTTGGAAATAGCATAAAGCACTAGTAATTGTCACAACTAAATTGGAATACCTATAGTTAATCCTAATCAATCAACTGTTGTTTTAACCAAGTACTTGTGCCACACAACTTTCCTAATGCAATGTATTCTGCTTCTGCAGTATTATTAGGCCATCTTGAAATTTTGTTTTCTACTAGACATGAAACTAATGAATTTCCAATGAATTGACTACGTTCCATAATCTTCTTCCTATCCACTCTACAGCCTGCAAAGTCAGAATGAATAACCAATATTTACATAAAGTCAGAAGGACGTTAAACTTAAGGAATGATACAAAATTCCTAAGTTTACTGGATTAATCAATTTAGTAAGAGATAGTACTTAATGACTTTCGCCTTTTCAGTTTACGTGTCAAAATATATTCTTTTGTGATCTTGACTTGAAATCTAGCACATAGAAAACACTGAACATAATATCTGGTCGGCTAGCAGTCAGTAAAGTAAAGATCCAATAATCCCTCGGCTAAATTTTCTTGATCAACAGATTTTCCCTTAAGGTCCTTATGCAATTTAGCAGCAGGCACCCTTTCTTAGAATACTTTTGGACAGAAGTATCAACATAGCATGTATTTTAAATAGGCAACTGAAGCGAGGAATCAGGTGTTAAGCGATTAGAATCCTAAGTTGTTACTAATGAGAAGTCTATAAGTCGCATATTGTAAGTCCAGCATTTCATTCCATTTTCTTTTCAGGATGGCTCTTTAAGAGGGTATAATTTAGTTTGAACTAAGAAAAATGTACCTCCTCAAGTGCTTAATGATAAAAGAGCCTAGAAAAGTAATTTAAAGCTCCATTAGACTCATGTCAATCAAAATTACCTTATCTCTACTCCAATTATTATGCTCGGTTCACCGTTTAGAAAAAACATCACAAAGATTTATTTGAAGATCCAAAATGATATCACAGCATAAATTTGAACAATGCAGAATTATCCTTTCAAATTTCTAAAAGAGAGTTGTACCACACTTTTCTCATTTTAATAGAGATATTTTCATGTCGAGAAGGTGTCCTCAACTCACTACTCATGATACATAGCTTTGGAGCCCTGTTCAATCCAATAATGCCTATTTAACTTAAATAAATTAGATGGGTATTTAGAATTTCAAAACCTAGAGGCTTGTTCACAAAATCTTCGCTCATGTACCCCTTAAAAAGCACTTTGACATCCATTTTGAAAACTAATTTAAAACTTTTAAAATTAGCAAAGCAAGTAAAACCCTAATTGCTTCAAGTCTATGCTCGTAAACATCCCTTAAGAAAATCAAGAATCCAAGTCTGAGATGGTGGCAAAAAGTTTCCCTCAAAGTCAATTCCTTCAATTTGATTATCAAATATATTTCCCCCTTCCCCTTTCATCCTGTAAATACTCCCTTTAGGGCAGGAGGAAAAATGCACCTCTTCTTTTTCTTCGTTCTCCTTCTTCCTTCTCCTTCTGACTTTCTTATGGTTGAGGTATTTCACTAATTTTAGTAGGTGACACCCCCTACCTAAATTCAGTACCCCTCCCCTTATGTAGAAGTTAGAGTTTTTGGAGCCTTTGCTTTTCTTTCTCCCCCATTTTTCTTCTTACTCTAGAGATCTTCTACTATTTTTGGTAGGTTGCATCCCCTACTCAAATTCAGTGTTCCTCTTTAGTATAGAAGTTAGACTTTTTGCAGCATTTCCTTTTCTTTCTCCATAATTTTTCTTCTTATACTAGAGGCCTTCCATATTTTTTGGTGGGTGGCATCCCCTACTAAAATTTAGTGCCCCTCTTTAGTGTAGAAGTTCTAATAAGTGACTTCACTTCCATAAACCCCCCCCCAGCCAAATGAGAATGACCTGCTATCTAATTTGAGGGTATGAGGAAGACTCAAAAGTGACCAAAGCTGATGATATCGTATCCACCATAACCGGTGATTCCTTGATCATTTTTAAGAAGAAAGTTTATTTCCCTTATAATATTATGATGAAAATGCCTTAAAAATTCTGCTCATGCTTGCTCCCCTCTTCCTTGATTTTTGATAGTGTACAAGTTCTGTTGCAACCCATGACCCCGAGTTTGAGATTTTCATGATGACAAATAATGTCGTTTGAATTATCTACTCATTGAATATTATTTTATTTGCTGTCCGTGAGTACTAATATTTTAGGAAGATCACAAGCTACTCAGGATGACAGGAAGACTCAAGAATGGGCAGATTAGGAGTATGAGTCTGCAATGTATTTTGTTGTTTATTTTATTTTTATTTTCTTGAGTCTGGCCACAAAATATATAAAAGTCTGGGCAACCATGTACACACACAGGGGGAGAGTATTTTTAAATAAAAAATTTAGAGTTTTTCTTTCTCTGTATATCATACTGTACGATGTTATTTCGTACCGTACGATCAGAGCTTTGTAGGACGATTCTGTGAATAGATCGTACCGTACGAATATAATCGTACTGTACGATATGTTCAAATCCAAAACCCTAGCCGTCGTTTTAACTTAAGTAAGTTATTTTATGCCGCTTGTACTGTATGATTTATTTTCAATACTTACTTAATTTAACCCATGATTAGTACAAGAAATTTGGGCATAATTATAATTTGAACATCATACTGTACGAACCCATTCATACAATATGATGAACAGAGATGAATTATAATAGTCCCGAAGATCTTCCTGGATGATCTCTTGGTTTTTTTCTCATCATACTGTACGATGTACCTCGTACCATACGATGAACAGAGACGATGTTTGATCGTCCTGACTGTCATCCTGTACGAACAGAATTGTTATGGATCGTACCGTACGATTTATAGTCGTACTGTACAAATATTTTTGAATTATTCGTACCACTTCATACAAGGACGAAGTCTGTTTATACATATCGTACTGTACGATTAGAAACCATACTGTATGATAGTAACGGCTACTTTTGAAATCTCAGGGATTTTGGAGCCCGTTTGGAGGTGAAAAACTTGTCATATTTTGAGGGTGTGAATTAGAGTGGAGAACGTGGTTAGAGAGAGATTCCGAGGGAGAGAGCTCTTGAGAAGTTCTTTAGGGTTTGAGAGAGGAAGGAGAAGGTGAGCGTTGTGAGGGAGAAGAGGTGTGAGGGAGATCACACGGTTGCTCCGAACTTTCTGCATCTCGGTGTGCTTTTTCCTTATTGTCTTTTTATTACTGCGTGCATTTTATTATTAAATATTTGCTTGGGAAAATTTGTGAAAAAAGGGGTTATTTAAATTTTCATGTTAAAATTTTAAAACATCAAAAATATTAGAACTCCTGTTTAGGTTTTAACTATTGTCAAAAAGTTTTACAATTCACCCCCCTCTTGTCCATCTAGTTATTTCAAGTTCAATTTGCGAGCTGGGTAACAATTTCCCCAACATTAACGTTTTAGTGACCTATGGAGTGAGTTTGTCCTAACTTTCTTATAGATCCATATCGATCATAATCGGATTGATCATGTTTTTAAACATTGTGGAGCGATGTTGTCTCCATTGTATCTTTCTAGTATGGGTAGACTTATTGGTGACATGCAGGGTTGTATCTCTTTCATACCCAAGTGGTTTGATATGTGCACTTGAGACCCATTAAAGAGATGGGTTAGTGATTTCTTTTTTTTTTTTGTAGAACTATTAGAATCTCAAAAAAATTAAAAAACAAAAAAAAAAAAAAAAAAAAAAAAAATTGAAGGATTTTCCCATTCCCCTACACATTTGAGTAGAGGGTTTATTGAAGATACTCAATATACCTAATGTCGACAACCTCCACTATGAGGTATGATATTTGAGTAGATATGTAGATAAAGAATATTTTTTAAAGATTGGTCTATATATTCAGGCAGGGAGATCACATGCTCGTATGCTAAAGAAGTCGACTAAAGTCTTAGAGGCAATTATTCAACCTTTAAAGGCTCCTCCTAAATGATTAGGGAATGAGAATAATCTGTAGGCATCTAAGAAGAAAAGAGTGGAGGATATTTTGATGGTTGCCAGCAAAGGTCTCATGTCTCTCCATCGAGGTCATACATTTTGAAAGATATTTTAAAATATCAATGAGTTGGTCTTCGATGAGCTGAGTTGGTGAGTTTCCAGCCTCTTTTTTGCTTTTTCTTTTTGTACTATTATGAGGATATGTCCCTTACAAAACATTTTCTTATTACTTCAGTTGGTGCAACATATAGATCTTAAAATAAAAAAGACCACAACCTTAAATGACTGAGGTAATGAGTTTGTGAAGGTCAAGTATGTCTAGGGAGAGTACAAGAAGATGTATGATAGCAAGATCAAGGAGATGAAAGCTATAGAGGAGAAGCTAGCATAGTGCAGGGTAGAATTAGTTACTATGAAAACTTCTGCCTCTTCACATAATCAATAAATGGGTCATCCGCATGTTGAGTAGGTGGATTCATATACATTAATAAACCAGTATGTTAAAGATCAGTAGATCCTTGAGGAGAAGATTATAGCCATTGAAAATAAGAACAAAAGGTTATAGAGTTTGTTGTATAAGAAGAAAACCATGTCCAAGTCAGAACCGTCACCTTCCAATGTCATAGAAGAATTCAAGAAGTCTGTTTCCTTCAAAATGATCATCTAGGATCATATTCAGGAATCTCGTGGTCACATATATGATGTGAAGGTGAAAGCTTTGGAGATGAAGTGTATAGAGGAAGGCTTCATCAGAGGTTTTCTAAAGGGCATAGATGGAAGCATAAGATTGGAGCGGAGATCAAGGGGTTCATACCTAGCTAGGCTTATGATGACTCTTACTCAGATTTTGATGGTGATGCGATAAAGAGTGAGTTACAGAAAGCCTCTTCTCGTAAGGAGGAGGATCATATTGAGATTTTGTAGCATTATTCTTTTGTTGGTTATACACTTTATATATTGTAGTGATGATTACATATATTTTGTGTTGATATTTTCATATGAAGAATATGATATATTTAGTGATATATCAAGAAGTTATTAGTGTTATTTTTTTCTTATGTATATGAAATTTACTTAATTTTATTTCAATTTGGATGATTAGAAATATTTTAGTGGACTCTTTTGACTTGAGTGAATGTGAGAGACATCCTCATTAAATATTTGACCGATCTAAGATTATTAGTCAAATTATCTGCGTGATGATATTTCACTTGTATGAAAGAGGTCATATTAAATCTCCTTAGGATTGATCATCTTGTGATTTTGATATTCAAGACATCTTCCTAAGATGTGTGACCTATCTGAGGTTGTCAGTCAAAGCATTTACTTGATGACATTAACTTATATGGAAGATGTCGGATCAAATCCCCCATGAGATTGATCATCCAGTGATTGAGATATAATATAAATTATGTATTATAACAAAGTGGACTTCACATTACTGCATTATATAAGATTGTAAAATAATTTATTAGTATAACTTAGGGATATAGGAGCTAGAAGAGTTTTACCATAATCAACACAAAAGGGATTAATATGAGGCCAGCATAATAATATAGAAGGGATATATACGAGGATAACATAATAACTTGGGATAAAATATATAACACAAGATAAACAGTACTATCAACACCTACTAATAATACTTGTGAAAGTTTCCAATATTCTAAGTTATAAGGAGAACCTTCCCATTAGCATCCTTTAGCTTGAACATGTCAGGCTTGATCATAACTTCCACCAAATAAGAACGCTCCCATAGGTGATAGAGTTTATTAAGTTAGGGGACCTATCCAGCTGCCTTGATGCTGCACAGAACTCGATCCCTAATTGAGATACATCAATGTTTCACTCTCTGATTGTAGTGACGGGCAAGTCTTTTTTGATATGAAGTGACTCAAAGTGAGGCTACATCTCTTGCTTTTAGGAGGATATCGAAGTTATTTCTTAGCTTCTCCTCTTTGCTACTGAAGTTAAAAGTCTGAACTCTATTGCTTGAGACTCTAATATCAACCCATATGGCTACTTCCATACCAAAGCAAAGATTATATGGGGTTTCTACTATAGGAGTTCTGGTGGTGGTTCAATAAGCCTAAAGAACATTTAGGAGTTCTTCAGCCCATTGCCCCCTAGCCTTCCCTAGGTGTATCTTCAGCCCTTTTAGAATTATTCGTTTTATAACCTTCATTTTTTATTTTGCTTGAGGATGGTAGATAGCTGTGTGGACTAGCTGAATATAAAAATACTTATAGAAAGATGAAAAGAGTTTTCTAATAAATTAGGTCCCATTGTCGGTGATGATCTTTGCAGGAATGCCAAAAATGATAGATTATATTCTTTAATAGGAGCTATTTTGTATTGGCTTCAGTAATCTTCGCCAAAGGTTCTACCTCCATCTATTTGCTGAAGTAATCTACAACTAAGATAATAAATTTTTACTGCCTAATAGATATAAAGAAGGGTCCCATTATTACAATTCCATATTAGGTAAAAGGCTATTAAGAGAGCTGCTATTTGCATGTTTTACATTCTTGCAACTTGTATTTTTTGATTATTTCAAATATTATTGTTTTATGTGTAGTTATCTCCTAATATTTTTTAAAAGAGTTATTTTTGTTATTGTGTGTACTAACATTTTAGGAAAATCAAACTTCAGACTACGAAGACTTCAAATCAAATTCAACATGACATACTTTGTGTATTTAAAGCTTGTATTTTTCTTTGAATTAAGTTTGAGAGGGAGTGATTGTAATTGAGTGAATAAACACACACACTTAAAGAGATCTTAAAAAATTTGTACTGATCGTATGGGACGAACATAGTTCGTACGGGACGATCAGGTCAGTTATCTCCTCATAAGAGCAATGGAACTAGTAGGAATTAAAGAATTTTTTTAAGTCCTGATCATCCAGGCGAAGTGTATTCATCCTAGGTCAAAATGTTCTCTGGAAAATTTTTGTTCAGACGAAATTTATATTCGTTCTAGGACGAGTTGCTCTCTGGAGTATTTTCATCAGGACGAAGTGTATTCATCCTGGGATGAAATCTACCCTGGAGAATTTTTGTTCAGAAAAAATTTATAATCATGCCAGGATGAGTTGCTATCTGGAAAAATTTTGTCCAGACGAACCCATATACGTCCCAGGATGAAGTGAACTGACTCTAAAATTTTAGTGACATTCTGCAGTTTTTGGAATCGACCTATGGAATAACCATTCGTACCAGATGAATCTAGTTCATACTGGATGATGTGTATATACGAAGTCATTTCGTACCCATATACATTAGGTTCGTTTCCAAAGCATTTAAGTAAAATAGCCCAGGATGATCCATGATAGTACAGGACGATCCAATGCGTATTGACTTGAAAATTTGTAGTTTTTGGACGGTTTTTTATGTCTTTCCTATAAATAGTCCAATCTAAACTGCCACTTAATCTTTTTTCCTACTAATCTTTGTGCCTATTGAAAGAAGAGTCAAGGAGAGAGTGTAAGAGAGTGTTCGAAGGAGGATTATTAATACTGGAGCGTGAAGGCTTCACTTGGTATTCAAAGGTAAGAATCTTTACTTTTGAT
>NW_021319662.1:11221-18614 GCF_001605985.2 Dendrobium catenatum | reverse complement strand
TAAAATTTTATTTTTACAATATTATAATAAACTTTTTTTTATAAAATTAAATTTCTTAAATGTTTACTAAAAAATAATTTAGAAAAGATATTAATAAACAATAATTACAAAAAAAAAAAAAAGAGAAAAACGGGAAAAGTTTGAAAACGTAAAATCAATTTATGCTTTCGTAGGACATAATTTCGTTTTAAGTTTTCTAAGAAAATATAAATTTATAATATACTTTTACACCTATAAAGAAATAACGCTTAATAATTTAATGCGAATGCTTACTGCACCAAATCCCTGATGTATATTTTGATGCCAATGTATTAATTTTTATTTAATTATTGTTTCAGATAGCAAAGAAGAATTTTGGGATACATCTGATTTTTAAGTATGACTTTAGGGTCTACTTCACTTTGATTTATTTTACTAATGTCCAAACAAACATAGAATGGCATGAAGAACCCTAAATAAATTCAAAATTATTATTTAGAATCTATAAATGTTTGAATCATAAAGTGAACCAGACTCCAACCAATATTTAATAGACCAACATAGCATTCATTGTGGTGCCAATTTATTTCCTTAAGAACCGACTAACAAATAGCAACAAGTGCTTTATTCATTAATAGGGCATTCAGAACCGACTAGCAATAAAGCACTAGAAACAACTGATCTACACTCTCACCAAATTATGCCTCTCAGCTACACTTGTATGTATCCTTTTAAGTATTTAATAGGTAGCTGATAGGTCGTAATAGATAAACTTATTGCAATATGCGAGCTAGATTTTTATTTTGATGAATTTAAATATTATTGAATGTTTGTTTTATTTTCAATTATTTTATATATTATTTATTTTTCATGTCAACTACTAACGTTCTAGGTTCAACATATACAAAGTACCGTCAAAAGAATAAGAGCGCAAGAAAATACTTTGTTGGTTAGTTATTTTTTGAAAGAGTCTATAATTTTATTTTTCTTGAGTCAATATTCATATTTAGGTGTAGTTAGTTTTACAACCACACATACATGCAAAAAGGGGATGATAAATAAATATTTAAATTTTTCTATTAATCGTACTGATCAATCCATATCTTATTGTACGAACAATTCAAAAAGAAATTAATTAAAATATTTAATTAAATGATATATTACGTTTGGTTATAACTAATTGTACTGTACAAAAAGCATATCGTATCAAACGATTAGCTAATTTAAAAACCTTGACATCGAATCTTGCTCACTTAAAATAGGCAAATTTAAAATTTGAAAATTGAATTGTTTGTATTGAACGAACTTCTTTGTGCTGCTTGATCTTTAATTATTGTTTTCAAATTTAAGTATAGGGATTAAAGAATATTATCAAATATGTAGGGCCGCCGTCGGGTCCGGGTTTGGATTTTTGACCCGTTTAGCTACCCGTGTTGGGTTAGGGTCGACCCGTTTGAATCCGAATAAGTTCTGAGTTTGTCCTGAACCCGACCCGTGACCCGAAATTGACATCCCTACAAATATGTATCAGTTACATATCATATTGTATGATCGTGTATCGTACTATATGTACCACTTGAGAATTCTATAGACAAACTTTGGTTCTTCCTTTCTAATCAGATATTTAGTTTGATCTAATCATACTTGATGATTTTTATTCATAAAATATGATCTATGAAATAAATGAACTAATCATATTGTACAATATGAGCATCATACTATATGAACAAAAGCGGCAAAATTTAAAATTATATTTTTTTTAAGCCCTCTATATAAAATCTTGTTATAACTTTGGAATAGTCTTTTGTTAGTCAATGGTTTATATTTTTTCTGTGAGAGAGCATTGAGTAAAGGAGAGAGAAAGAGTGAGATCATGTGAGAGGGAGAAATTCTTTGAGGTATTTAAGAGAATGTCAGAGAGGTTTTCATACGATTGCTCCGGTTGACCTGCACCAGAAGTGCTACGATTGAGTTTTTGTGGCTCTTGAGAGAAGTAATTTGAAGAAAAATTTTTGGGGACAAAGATTGTCATAGGCTCCG
Source organism: Dendrobium catenatum (assembly GCF_001605985.2). NCBI lineage: Eukaryota > Viridiplantae > Streptophyta > Magnoliopsida > Asparagales > Orchidaceae > Dendrobium > Dendrobium catenatum. The sequence continues at coordinate 16,595 of NW_021319662.1, read as the reverse complement.
CTAGATCGCAGAGGTTAAAGGAGGACACAATGACTCACCCAAACTAAGGAGGTGAAAGGACACGTTGACTCTGACGAACAAAGGAGGTTAAAGGAGGATACGACAACTTTGTTGGACCAAGGAGCTAAAAGGATGGATTCTTCGGGTGTTAAGAGTATGTAAATGCGCATTCTCCACATGTGAAAAGAGAGAAGGGCTTCTCTGCGTAGTTGTGGGCCGAAAGAAAGTCACTTTGTCAGTGCAATTCAAGGAGAGAAGAACTTTTGGGAGTAGACATATATTTAGTTGACTGAACTACTATAAAAATTAATTTGCATCTTACAACAATTTTATTTTTAGCATAGTTTTTAATTATGATTATATCTTTGAAAGAAGTTTATTATGGCTCATTATGATTCATATTTGTGTTAAAAAGTAAAAAAAATCAGAAAAAGAAAAGAAAAAAATTATTTGTTTTCTACATACAAAATTATAGGTAGAAAAACCTCTTTAAAGTAATTTTTTTCTTTTAAAAAATCATAGGTTCAAAATTTATCAAAATGCTAATTTCAATTTGTGCAATTTTGAAGTCTTTACTTTTTAACCTGCACAACATGTTAAATCATTTTACTTGATAAATAAAATTGTTTAATAGTCGGTAATAAAGTGAACATTGGATAATTCTAGTTTGTTCTTCGTGGGATCACACTTTTCTTCATCATTATATTACTTTGATACGACACATACACTTTCATTAAAATAAGACTTACACCTTTAAAAATTTGAACTTTAATTGGAAAACGTAGAGTGTGTGTAAACTTAAGCACTAAACTCAGCATTTGCACAAACTAAATTATAGTTGTAGAAGTGCTGGTCCGTGTTGTGTACATTTTAAAATGCCCACCCTAAAAAAAAAATTAAATTTTAGTGAAGTATTTTAGAATATTTTGGGTATTTTGGGCATTTTCCACTCTTAAAAAAAAATTTGTGCCCTAATTTTATTAATCCTAAGCGTCTTTGCCCATCCACCACAAAAAAAAAAAAAAAAAAATGCCCGCCCTGAAAAAAGAAGCTGGATCCGCCCCTGGTCGTGTAAATGATTTTAGCACTGTTATTAGGGAGCATAACTAGAAAACGTGTTGTCCTTCTTTGTATTTTATGTTGTTGAAACAACTGTTAGTTTAATCCAGTTTTTTCCATATTAATTTTCACCTACTTATTTTTATTTTCATTACTATTTTCTTAAAATTACTCAGTCTTTTAGATTTTTTTATTGTGTTGCTGATTGTTGCTTGTGATATTATGAACAGCCAGTAGAATTTTGTTGGATACTAAAACTTAAAAAAGTTTAATAAAATTTTGAAAAATTAAAAAATAAATCAAAATGGATGTATATTTTCTAAAAGAATATTTATTCCACAAAGTATAAATAAACCTATCATTAAGCAAATAATTTTGAATTGAAACCTTCTTTAATCCAAATGATTCAAAATGCACAGCTTGGAGGGACACCTTTAGTGGACCACTTATTCATAGCTAGCTTCCTAAGGATATGTGCAACTCTTAAACGTAATGGTATTATGGATAATGCTATTAGAATTAGGGTTTTTCCATTTTTCTCTTAAGGATAAGTAAAATTTAGTTAAATTCCTTACCCCAGGCTCAATAACAACTTGGAATAAGCTTGCACATAGTTTTTATCCAAATATTTTTCACCATTAAAAGTTGCCATATATAGAAATGACATCACATTACCTAGTTGGAAGGTGAATATATTTACGAATTGTGAGAAAGGTTTAAAGAGTTGATTAGAAAATGGCCTCATGATACCCATAAGGACTGTTTAATTATTCAAACTTTGTAATAACCTGATGTGATCCCTTATATCAATTATAAATATCATTGTTGGTGGTTCTCTAATGTCAGAGCCCTTTGATGAGGCTAATGCTTTGGTTAAGTAGATTGTTACCAATAATTTTTTATTGCCTTTAGAATGAATCAGCCCTAAAAAGGTTCCTAACCTTTATGAACCTGACATTATATCACAATTAACTGCCTAAGTAGCCACAATTTTGAAAACTAGAGAACCTTAGAACCAATTCACCATAGAATTCACCTATTAGCATAGAAGAAAATATATGTGAAACCTCTAATAATCATAACATGTCTGCAGTAAAATCAATTAATGTAATTAAGAACAAAACCAATAATCCTTACTCCAATACCTATAATCCTTATGGGATAAATATTCTAAATTTTAGTTGGAATAATAATCAAAATAATAACACTAATTAGAACTCTAAATAGCTAAATAAAGTATAATATTATTTTTCCCAACCTCAAAATTTTGCTAACCCAGTAACTAATTATCCCATTAGATTTAACTCAATTAACCTACTGAAGGAAAGAAGCCTTTCTTAGAAGAATTATTTTCATAAATTTTTACTCAATCTCAAAGTCAAGCTTTTTTATTAAGAATATTAAAAATTCATTAGGACAGCTAGTTGGATCTTTAAATAATAGATCCAAAGGAACTTTACCTGGTAATAATGAAATTAACCCTAAGGAAAAAGGCAATGAACTCTATGAAGCTATTAAATTGAAGAGTGGGAAAGAATTATATAGTGTGACTAGAAGTAAGGATCAAACTGAGGATGGTGGCTATTAAAGAAGAACCATCAGAGAGACCTAGATCTAAGGAACCACTAAAACCTATAAAAGAAGTAACAAAACTAGTTAAAGAGTTAGTCTAAATGTTACCACATCCATGTCCCTAAAGATTATTGAAATGGAATCTTTATAAGAAATTCTCAAGGATTTTGGGATTTATTAATAAAAATTAATTATTAACATTCCATTTGTAGACAACTTAAAATAAATGTCCACCAATGCTTAATTTATAAACACATCCTAAGCAAGAAATGAAGAGTAGGAAATTTTGAGACTATAGTATTGACTGGGGAATGTAGTGAAATTTTACAGAAGAAACTTCCTAAAAAGCTTAAAGACCTTGGTTAGCTTTCATACATTATAAGGAGTAAATTTTAAAGTAGAGCACTATGTGATTTAGGAGGCAATATCAATTTAATGCCCTTGCCATATTCAAAAGGAATGATCTTGGAGAAGTCCAGCCTACCACTATTACCCTTGGGTTAGTAGATCATTCATTTACTTATCCTATGTGGATAATATATGATGTACTAGTTAAGTTAACTAAGTTTATCTTCTATGTGGGTTTCATTATTTTAGATTTGGAAGAAGATAAGGGAATACCTATTATCTTAAGTAGACATTCCCTAGCTATTTGTAAGGACATGATTCATGTGCAAAAAGGTGAATTGACTATGAGTGGAAGATAAAAAAGCCACCTTTAATATCTCAAAGTTCATGAAATTTTCTAGTGATAAAAATGAGGATTATTATACAATAGACTCAGTTGAGAAGTGTGTGTAAGTCTATGAAAATGATTTATTATTGGATAGTTCTTTAAAGAATTCTTTATGTGAAGATGATGAAGGTCAACGAGGTAGAGAATTTGTTCATTTTATTGGCGATGCCCTTAGGAATTTTAGGGATAGGTTTAAAGTGCTTGATACCTCTTGCCTAAGTAGATCTTTAATTCCTTCAAATGTAGAGGCACCTATGTTAGAGCTTAATGCCTTGTTTGCCAATTTAAAATATGCTTTTTTCAAAAACAAGTCAATCTTACATATTATCATATTTACTAAATTAGAAGAAGATCAAGAGGGTACGTTGATTAGGGTTCTTAGTGTGTATAACAGAGCTTTAAGTTGGACCATAATAGACATTAAGGGAATTAGTAAAAGCTTATGTGGGAGCATATACTGGTGTAAAATTCCTACATGAAAGCCAATCACAAAAGAAGACTGCACCTTATTATGAAAGAAATAGTGAAGAAGGAGATACTTAAGTGCTTATAGGCAAGAATCATTTACCCTATCTCAGACAGTGAATGGTTTAGCCTATTTCATTTTGTTCTTAAGAAGGGAGGTTCAGTAGTTATAGTTAATGAAAATAACAAATTAATGCCTACAAGGATAGCTACTAGGTGGAGGCTTTGTATAAACAATAAAGAGCTGAAAAAAATAGTTAGAATGAACCATTTTCCTCTATCTTTTATAAACCAAATGTTGGATTGGTTAGCAGAATGTCCTTTTTATTACATAGTAGATGGATATTAAGGAAAACAAAAAATTCCTATAGCACCAAAAGACCAAGACATGAACATATTTACTAGTTCTCATGAGATTTTTATCATTAGGAGGATACATTTTAGTTTGTGTAATGCCCCTACTTCTTTTTAGAGGTATTTGTTGTCTATTTTTTTTTTAATTGAGCAGGAAATTGAAAATTTTATGGAGTATTTCTCTATATTTAATACCACTTTTGATTATTTCTTAAAGCATTTAACTTTAGTTTTAAAATGATGTGTTAAAAAAAATTTAGTATTAAATTGGGGGAAATATTAATTTCTTATAACATAAGGCATTGTTTTAGGCCATCAAATTTCTAAAAAAAGGTTTAAATACATATAGAGTAAAAGTGTAAGTAATTGAGAACCTTTCCCCACCCACTTTTATTAGAGGAGTAAGAGGCTTTTTAGGCCATGCTGGTCTTCATAGAAGATTCATAAGCATTTTTCTAAAAGTTCAAAGCTATTATGTCACTTAGTTGAAAAAGATATCCCTTTTTACTTTTATAATGAATGCCTAAAAGTTTTTAATATTAAAAAAAACACACTATAAATGTACCTATTATTGTTGCATCTGATTGGACACTACATTTTGAAATTATGTGTGATGCTAGTGATTATGTTGTAGGTGCTTTGTTAGGGAAAAGAAAATATATAAAATTTTATGCCATTTATTATGCTATAAGAATCTTGAACTCAACTCAATTTAACTACATAACTACTTAAAAGGAATTCTTCACCAGAGCTATTTTCCTTTGGAAAGTTTAGATCATATTTTATTGACACTCATGTTCTAGTTTATACTGACCATTATGCTATTAAATTTCTTATAGAAAAAGAAGATACCAAGCTAAGATTAGTAAGGTGAATTCTTCTGTTGCAATAATTTGATATAAAAATCCTTGATAAGAAGGAAATAGGAAATTAGGTGAAAGTTCGTTAGGGATGTTAGGCCCTATGAACTAGTCCCAAGGCTAACCAAGAGGGGAGTGAATTGGTAGTTTAAAAAATTATTTAAAACCAAGAACAAATATCACAAACCAAAGTCACCAAGAAAATAAGTGCGAAAAATTAAAGTACGGATGTTGTAAAAAGAACACAAGGGTTTATAGTGGTTCGGTCAACTTGACCTACGTTCACTCCTAGGAGGTGCCCTATGAGTATTGCACTACCAACGTGACT
>NW_021319662.1:0-6571 GCF_001605985.2 Dendrobium catenatum | reverse complement strand
ATCAGAGGAAAATCGTCCAGAGCATCGCCCTGAATTCGAGCTTTCCAATCCTGATCGGCCAGAACATCACCCTAAATTTGTGCTGGCCGATATTTATCATCCAAGAGCTACTAAATATTTTTTAATATATTATCCCATTCGATTCCACGATCTTTCAGGATGATGTGATCATATCAATTCATCCTTAATTGCCTCTTTAATTGCCGGATTAATTTAGGCATAATTATGCAATATCGTCTAGGCCGATCTCATGATCTTCCTGACCGATTTCTAAAAATACAGAATACTTAAATTGATCATGGTGGATATTTCTTTCTATGTTGAGCATATCGTCCTGTCTGATAAATGTATCGTCCAGGACGATCAGTTAATTACGGCTGCCTTAACTAAGAAATCCTGAGTAGAACTTCTGTTTTGAACTCGATTGTCTAGGCCGATATAAATATCGTCCGGGACGATGGGAGTAAAAACATAAATTCTAAATCTCTCAAATGTGTGTGTAGGGTTACTTAACATCAGTCACTTCAAACATTTACAAATGACTCAAGAAAGGGAAAAAAGGAAAATAAGAACTGCTCAACCCTAAATCATGAAAGAAATTTGCAAAAATCTACCCACCTTTTTGAAATGATGGCAAACACTTTGATAATTATTTCAAAATAGTAGTGTAAAACATAATCGAAACAAGTGCAAGCATAACAAAGGACTCCTCTCCACATTTTGACATATACAAAACAGGAAGGAGGAACAAGTAAACATTTTTTTTTTTTTAAACGGCCTGAAAATGATGTAGTATTACAGTGATTGATTTTAAAAATTTGTAAGCTAATGAATAACATCACAACCTAAAAAGTATTACATTCCGATGACATGGTTACCCTAGCTCGGACTTCTTTAGGGTAGAATCCATCATGTGGAAATCAATGATTAACTCACAATTTAAAATTGATAAATGAAAAAAATAATCCATTCATCACTTGTTTCAAAAATATCTTATAGAATAACATTACCAATGTAAATTTATCAAAATCGTAAAAACACCAAAATAAAGCATTGAATACATAAACTATTCTAAGCATCTTTAAGATTTGGAAAGGAAAAGTGAAGCTTGCTTTTTTGTGGCTCATTTTATGCCTAATATAACATCAAATTGATTGGTCGTTTGTGTATCTTTATGCTTTTTGATATACTAATTTTTATTTTACAATTTGGCACATTGCACATTTTAATGGTTGGCATCCATATCGGCCAATTTTTTTATAACTTTTTCCAAGCTCATTCCATCTTTTACAATTCTTTAAAAAAGGATCATTAGTCGTGAAGTATATCTTCTTAATTAAGAAAATAGGAAGCTCTCCTCTAACACTAGAGAAGAACTATCCACAAAATAGATCAATAACCAATGACAGAATAAATGAGGAATCTTGATGTGAACAAAGATTAATCATTAATAAATACAAAAAGATATATTTGCCCATTTCAAGCAAGGTTCAAAAAGAATCTTAATTTCATAAACACAATTATTAAAATTGAAATAAAGATTATTTGAAATTAGAAAAAAGAAAACTGTGCCAATAAAAATAGGTTAGATAAACGAAAACACATATCAATGGTATAATTTATAACATCTAATAGATTAAGAGATGTAATACATTGCTACAATTTTCAAAGTAAGAGAATAAGGCATGCATATCATTTCAGAGATATTTGAAAAACAATATTCAAAGAAAATAAAGTAAAACAACCAACAAAAACTAAGAAGCAAAGAGAAGAGAAACAAAAGAAAATGAAAAGTAAATAAAGAAATAAATCAAAAAAAGAAAGTAAGTAACAGATTCAAGTTCATGCATTTATGTCAATAAACCCAATCTGGTCTTAAAGAGCTGAAAGTGCAGAAAGGAGTGGATTTTAGTAAAGACTGCAAACATTTGATTTTCAGTTATCAATGGTCGTATTAATCATACTCCCTTAGCTCACATGATCTCTAATAAGTGATAGCTAATGTAATGATGCTTAGTCCTTGAAATGTTGGATATGATATCTATAAGATACTATGAAATCTAGTGTATGTCAACAAAAGATGAGCATGGCTGCCATACTGGTTAATCCCCTAATCCAATAACCTATATATTTCAACCCAACGATTGGGCACACAACTAACCAGAGTAATGTACATCAGCTCAGGCAGTAGAAAGTGCAACAGAGATTAAATTGCTTTCTACATAGAACCATGACAACAGATATGTCCTAATGAATATGAACAAGTTCCTGAGTGTTTTCTATCCACCTTGCATCGCTGCAAATTAGAGTCAAAAATCCAATAATCTCAAAGAAGTGCTGTGCATCAAGATATCAAAATCCCTAAAGCTTTAGGAGTCAAAGATATCTAAAATATCCATATATGAATCAGGTGCGGATTCCCTTGGAAGGATAACAGCTAATGAAAAACCATAGCACAAAGGAAACCTAATCATAAATAATCAGAGCTCAGATTTAGACATAGAGGTAAAGTAAGGATCCAGATCATACCTTTGTGACTTCTTTTAATCAACAGACATATCACTGATCCTTTCCAATGGAAAACACTAAGAAAGTCATGGGAGTAAAATAATTGAGCTTTAGCTTTATACCATCTCATAACTATCTTCCAAAAATTCTTTTAAATATATTTTGTTTGATTTAGAAAGGTTTCCAATCAAATCCAATGTTTATGCTAAATCCAAAAAAGTACGGAAAACTCTTCCATCAAACTCAATTCAAACATCTCTAACATCATTTATTTGAAGAACAATATCACAAAATTTATATTAATATAGAAAATCTATAAAAGTAATATATCCAATAATTGAAACAATGAGTAAAATCATATCAACTTTACCTAAAGAAAAGAAGGTGGCTGTCTACGTGTCCCTTAACCAACTCCCTTTCTAAAGAAGAAATATGCTAAGCCACATCAAATACGATCTTAAGTGACATCTTATAACCATACAGCTTTTTTAATTTAAAAACATGAAATTTGGACAGTTGGGGAACTCTAACATCCTTTGGGGGTTGTATTCTAACCAAACCATCCTCTTTTTTTCCATTTCAAGGGCACTCTTAACATCCCATTTGAAAGCTTAATCCTTATATAACAAGCGCTATAGCATTCTACTATGGCATTTCAATCTAGCTATAGGCAAAGTCTACCAAAGATAATCCCTTTTCTATTTGGTTATACCTTAGCCACTAATCTTTCTTTATACCTAACCCCACTCCAGCATCCATTCAAACCTTGTTACTTAAAGACCCACTTGTATTCCAACTCCTTTACTCTTAGGTCATTTCTACAACAGCTTAAACACATTTCCTAAAAAATTGATATCACATCAACTCTTAGCATGGCTAAATCAAATCATCAGCTAAGGCATTTAATTAATATGTAAGTAGGGTTCAGTCAAATATTAGACTAAAGGCAGATAGGTGTCACCTCCTTCTAAGTCCAAATGTCTAGTCCTAACTTCAGAAAGGGGTCTCCTGAGAATCAATCTTGGAGTAACATACAAATATAGAGTGTATCTTCCGAATCTCTAGGTAAGTGTGAGAAGGCAACAACACTTTCTACCAGATATATATTTATTCTACCTCCTTAGATAGACATCTCCTAAACTCCTTCAATGTTTTTAGAAAATGAACATACTCCCTTCTCAAAAATCTTTTACTCCAGTGGTAATACTCACCCACAATACAATATCATAACTAAACTCCGAGACTTTTTTGATCAGCCTCATAAATAACTACATGTGTAGATCTCTTCCACACATCAAGTCCCTTGTTAAAAACACCAAAAAGCTTCCCAACATAATATTCCCAAGAACACTCTATCATCAATTCAGGATACAAATTTGACCCACAGTGAGATAACTTCTATATTGAGAATAAAATCTTACAACCAAATACATGAAGGTGGGAAAGAATTGGTGTCTAACCTTAAAGGATCTCATAGGTGTCTTATCTAGTTTGGCTCTAACATTCATCCTATCAACATAACAACAAGCTGTGTTAGCCCGCTCAGCCTAAAAAGTATTTTGGAAAGTGAGTACTTAGACAAGCCATGTCTACGACGGCTTCCCCAAGGCGGTTTTCTTTTAGCTACCACAGTATCTGACCTGAGCGGGTCCTAGGAGCTAAGAAGTTGTAGGATAATCCATTGTCTCATAAAAATCTCACAAATTTTTCATTCTCCAAACTCTCCCACCATGGTCAACTATGGATGGTCAAAAGAATATACACTAGCTTTCTGAATCAAGGTATTCTAAAACTACACTTCAAAAAAGCTCATTTTATAGTAAAGAATACTAGTCCAGAGTCGAAATCTGATAGTCATCAAAAATCACAAAACAAATAAGAAACTCTTCCATTATTCCAAGCCTGGCAGTACTAAATGGGTTCAAATAACATCCAATGTGAAGACTTCTAAAGGGATCTAGAGGGTGCTAAAAGTCCTTAGTGGCGGTGAAAAGTGGAGTTGGACTTGCTTTCCTAATTGTTGGCAGCATCACAACATGGTCTTTTAAAAACTGAGATTGGGGACAATACTAACTAGATCATTTTTGGGCACTATTCCTAAGGGTTTTCAACTTGCATGAATCATAGTCGTCCGGTGCCATGAACATAATCATCAACAATAATTTTTAAAGAAAAATTATAGCGCACATTCAAGATGTTTATTTAAATCAAGCATGTAACAAGTGTGCGTTTTTTGGTATGTTGTTTGAATCCTCTATCCCTAAAATAGTGTTGTTACTTAACTTACATTCATGAATTTTATAAAGATTGTAACGTGAAGCCTTATCCAATAGAGTTGACTTGATGCTGAGTAGGTTGTGCTTTCATCCATCTACAAAGCAAAATATTTTCAATCATAAGGTTTTGGAATTATCAATTAATACCTGAACCTCCACCTTCCTAGTGGTGTTGTCTCAAGAGTAACTTCCCTCCATACTGAGCTCTAATGAAACAAATTGATTTGCATCACCAGTCAATATGTCAAGACATCCTGCTGTCCAGAGTACCAAACATACTCTCATGAGTGCCTTTTGTGAAGCCACCTACACAGATGCATCAATTCAGATATGACGGAACCCAAACAGGTTTGGGTCCTTCCTATGAAAAGTAAAATGCAATGCCAAGTTGGTCTGGTGGATCATGCATCTCTAAGGTCTCTACATCCCATGTGTATTATGGTGAACTGTGCAAGTGTGTGAGATGTGTCCTAGCATGCCTACGATGAAAAAACATCTAATCAAAAGAAAAGAATTTCTTAATGGTTTGATTATAATGCCTCTTCCTAGGTTTTTGGATTTTTGATCAACTTATGGGTGTCATTCCGAGTTTTCTTTATATATTCCAATTTCATTTTGAATCCTCAGTTAGTACTTTTAAGACCTCAGTTCTCGATCTCAATTCTTCTCTATCTCTTTAGTTTTAAAAAAATCAGATTCCAAGTGAGGTGTGTGAAATTTTTTGTAAATCATGCTCTTCAATTTTTCACATGCTTTTTATTAAACTCATCAAATTCATCAAGTAGATCCATATACTTTGAATCAATTCTTGATGATCTTTAGTCAAAAATTTCATGCTCTTTTTGTAAATTCAAAATTCTAATTTTTAAGCTAGCATTGTTTTCTTAAGTTTCCTATACTGATCATGAATTTTTTCAGAAACTTCAAGGAGTTGAGCGATAGGAAAAGTTCACATACCTTTCTTGATAAGATGGTCCCTTGGTCATTAAGCACAAGTGTTGGTCTCTCTTCTGGTTTCCGTTCTCGATGAATTTCCATGCAGATATCCCGCCCAAATCTTTTTGAAGTCTCTTTTGTCTTTCTAACTGGATTTAATCCTCACTCTTTTTCTTGATTTGTGTGCACTTAAGTTGTAGGGCAATCAGCTTTTCACGTGTTTCGGGCTTCCTGCAATTCTAACAAACACATCAGATAATCCTTAGAACTATTTGTTATTCGCTACCTTTACTCTCCAATTTTGATGATATTTTTTACTTCTTCTTAGAAAAGCTTTTGAATTGCCTTGTGATTAAGGCCAATTTCATCGCTCTCAAACCCAGAAATTAGAAATTTGTATTGTTTGGCTTCAATGCCAAAGTTTTCCTCCTATCTTTTTCTCAGCCTGCTAAAGATTTCTTTGATTCACCTCTTGCTCGTAAGCAATGAGTGACAAGTTTATCATCGAGTAATGTGTTTAAATCCTTAGAATCAATGATTCAGTAATTTTAGCATCAAAAGACGAAGCAATCATCTCAAATTTGTTGTTCACTTTTTCATAGTTTGATAAGTTCTCTTCCTAAGGCATCAAGAGAGTTTACAATTTTAAGTGAACCTTGTTATACATGTCAGAATTGTTTCAGAAGGTTTCATATGAAAAGTATAGTCCATGACAAGAGAATATTCAAACGAGATTGTTTTAACTTCATTGGTTCATTCATAAGTAATGCCATAACCTATCCCAAATCTCTTTCAGTAGATGCATAGTAGAACACGCATGTTAATCCTCAGACTTTAAGCCCAAAAAAAAC
>NW_021319661.1:1574462-1575003 GCF_001605985.2 Dendrobium catenatum | reverse complement strand
GACCCGTTTGATAAAACGGGTCGGGTCGGGTTGACCAGGCGGGTTACCGGGTCAACCCGAAAACCCGTTTAATTTAAGAAAATAGTGAAATATTTCTGTACAAATGAGTTCCACGATGCTCATTTGATGGATTCCCAGCCACTCCATAACAAGCTCCTTATCCTTGCCCTGCCCAATGAGATCATTTTTAGGCAAGGATCCTGTCTCACGTGATCCGTGCAGCTCAAGCTGCTGCTTCTGAAGCTCCTGCTTTGCGTGTTTTACAAGATGAAGGAAAGTATCAACACCAGCTGTTGCAACTTTATCAAGTTTCTGCACAGCCGTTCTTTCTTCCTTATAGAACAAGCTGAAACGGTTTCATTTCAAGGTGGGATCAAATAAGAAATCTACTAGCAGCAAAGCTCCTTTTTTCTTCATGGATTTCATGATGGAACGCACCCTTCTCACTTCTCAGCTTCTTGTCTTTGGTCACCTGCTTTCCAAGCTCCATGTACTTCAGCTCATCAACCATGTCAAATGCATCATCAAGAGCAGAACAATT
>NW_021319661.1:1532034-1570555 GCF_001605985.2 Dendrobium catenatum | reverse complement strand
TTAGATTTGGAAAGGTTTACTCCAGACGTACAAGCTCCAGCTATACTCCAAAGCAGATCCAAGAATATGAAACATCTCCTGGAAATAAGGTAAGTTCACCACCTCCCTTATACCCTATAAACAACTCTATATCCTTCAACAACTTTTCATCGTCACATAAAAATTTCCTTGTTACATTAGAAGATATCCATATTCCTAAAGATGTTTCTGAGGCCTTATCTGATAAAAATTGAAAAAATGCCATGAAAGATGAAATGTAGACCCCGGAGAAGAACAAAACATGGGAGATCGTCAATCTACCGATAGGGAAAAAATCGGTCGGCTGCAAATGGGTGTTCTCAGTAAAATACAAAGCAGATGGCACACTGGAGAGATATAAGGCAAGACTAGTGGCAAAAGGGTTTACTCAAACGTATGGCATTGACTACCAAGAAACTTTTGCACCTGTGGCCAAGATGAATACTGTCCGAATACTACTCTCACTAGCTTCCAAGTACAATTGGCACTTGGAGCAACTGGATGTGAAAAATTCATTCCTACATGGGGACTTAGAAGAAGAGATATTTATGGAAATACCACCAGGCTTTAAAGAAAAATCTGAAGGTAACAAGGTGTGCAAACTGAAAAAAGCTCTATATGGGCTCAAGCAATCACCAAGGGCCTGGTTCGGAAAATTCTCTAAATTCATGCTCTTGAATGGGTATCAACAGAGTCAAGGGGATCATACACTATTCTTCAAATACTCAGACTCAGGGGGAGTCACAATATTATTAGTGTATGTTGATGATATTATTTTGACTGAAAATAATGAAGAGGAGAAAGCCAGTTTAAGGAAAAATTTTGCTAAGGAATTTGACATCAAAGAACTTGGTAGACTAAAATATTTTCTCGGAATTGAAGTAGCTCACTCCAGCAAAGGAATCTTCATTTCACAACAGAAATACATTAAAGATCTTCTTAGAGAAACAGGTAAACTTGCCTGTAAGCCAGCACCAACACCAGTAGAACCTAATCTTAAACTGGGAGAAGCTAAAGAAGATCCAGATGTAGATAAAGGGGCCTATCAGAGACTTATAGGAAGTTGATCTACCTCTCCCACACTAGACCAGACATAGCATTTGTTGTAAGCATGGTCAGTCAGTTTATGCAGAATCCAAAGCAGATTCACATGCAAATGGTAGACAGGATATTGCACTACCTTAAAGGAAGACCAGGAAAAGGAATTCTCTTTAAGAGAGATAGTGGAATGACCCTAGAAGTATACACGGATGCTGACTACGCAGGATCACCAGTTGATAGAAGATCTACCTCTGATTGCACATTTCTTGGAGGTAACCTAGTTACATGGAGAAACAAGAAACAGAATGTGGTGGCAAGATCTAGTGCAGAAGCAAAATATCGAGCTATGGCCTTGGAAATATGTGAGCTACTGTGGATCAAAATAATCCTAGAAGATCTGAAGATTAAGTGGGATGAGCCCATGAAGCTACATTGTGACAACAAATCAGCAATCAGCATAACCCACAATCCAGTCCAACATGACAGAACCAAGCACATAGAAGTGGACCGACATTTCATTAAAGAAAAACTAGACAGTATTCTAGTAAGTGTTGACCATGTATCATCAAAGGATCAACTTGCAGATTTTCTTACTAAAGGATTGGACAGTTCTGTCTTTTTCCGTATGATTAACAAGCTGGGAATGACGGATCCATATTTCCCAGCTTGAGGGGGAGTGTTGAAATCCAGCCGTTCATAGTACAAAGAATCCGACGGACACAAAGATCAATCCGTGGGATACTCTCATGGATCACGCCATAATGAGAGAACAAATTTAGGAAAGATTTTATTTTCTTATTTGTGTATTAAATCTGCAATTTATTATTTTCTCATTAGGACATCTTGTATAGATCTATAAATAGGGAAGATTGTAATGAATAAAGACAAGTTTTTCCCTCTCAAATTCTCAGTTTTAACACTAACTTTAGAGGATTTTTTTTTTTTTTTTTTTACACTAACTTTAGAGGATTATTTTCAACAATGATGATTCTGTAAAAGACAGCAATAAAAAAGATTCAGCAGAACAGGATGGCATGGCAACAAGGCCACATCTTAAGAAGTGTATAAGTATGAAACAAAAAACAAGGATTTAAAACGGATCAAACACCATAAATAATGAACATAGTTTAGAACCTATGATTAAAAAAAAAGAGAGAGAATTCACATATTACACAAACCAACTGCCAAATGTTAAAAAAAAAGTATCATAATGCATCATTAAGATCTTGCTGTGATAAAAAATTTAGATATGAGGTGCATGACTAAAAGAACTAAAGAAACGGACAAACTTCAACAAGAATTAATGCGTCATAGTGACCTATAGCAATTGCATCATCATAAACGTTAAAAGGAGCTCTGAAAAGGATTTCACAGAATATTCTGGAACTAAATTTAACCTGAGATCATGAAAGCAAAGAGAACAGCAAAGGACAACGGTGCGTGCACAGCAGCGGTAACAATCACTAAAAAAAAGGTTTACAATCCATTGCTTTTAGAGAAATAAGCCGTACTTCTTTCTTAATATTTTTTTGAAAACATTGGTGCTTACTTTTGGTTTTAAGAGAAAAACTTGAGCATGAAACCCAAATAAGATAGCTCGTACTGCAAAAAAAGAGCATGGTTTAGAAAGTGGGAAATCAATGTTACATATTTGCGCAAAAAAATGTCAACATGGTCCTAACTTCACCTCCATTCACAATAAAGTTCATAAGATGGAACACCTTCTGGGTTGTCCAGCCGAATTCAGGCACACGGAGCTGAATTCGAATTAGTTGAATCTGGAAAAAGAATTAAAATCCCAAAATATGAAATATCATGCCGAGAAAGAATGTTACTGTAATAATTATATTTGATATGAATAATTAAGTTACTTTATACTAAAAACAACCAAACCACATCTTTGAGTTAAATATACAAGACAATTATGTTTTGCGTGTAAATTTGATTTCAAAAGCATTTTGAAACGCTGAAGTACAAGACACTCTGAAGCAATAAAATGATGAATTTGTAAGGATTAATTTGTTCTCTATTGATTGAGATATAAACCACTGGTTTTCTTAGTTTAAAAAGATGACATTTGCAGTCTTCTAGAAGTTGACGTCTAATAGAAACAGATCAAGCTTTTATTGTGTGAACCTAAATGTACCGGATGATTATGAGATGGGATACACCAAAACGGTTTAATTGTTCATGAAAAAAAGACAATGCATAATGAAATTCATGTGCTTTTCATTTATTGACTAGGGATTCAACATGAAGAGAGATTAATCTGATTAACAATGCTATTATTTTCTCAAACGAGAACTTTGTAAGGAACAAATGAACAATAGACATTGAAGCAATTTAATAAATAATGGTAGTTTGAACTAATTGGTGTCCTTCTTAGTTAGCAATTGGAAGTGGATATATAAAAATAAAACAAGATTTAAAAATGATAGTAACTTAACCGTAACGGCCACTCTATGTTTGTCACCTTTTCACTAGATTTATCCAGTGACATTCCAGGTGCCATCTCACATCACATCAAAGGCATGGCCATCAAAATTGACAAAGCGACCTTAGGCACAATAATCAATTCAATGACAAACTATAGATGTTGTTGAGAAGCATCCAGGCTAAAGTATCACAAGGATTAAGAATCTAAGGGCATGGAGTCTAGAGAGAAAGGAGAAAGGATTCGCAATTGCGTGGTAAGCAAAGGATACTGGTCTAAGTGACCTTTGGCAACTTTTCTAGTGCCTGACAAGTACTACATACGCTATAATTCTTCACATAGTGTTAGACCAGTCCAACCTGGATCGGTTCAGCCGGCCCTGGACAAAGGGTCAGTCCAATTTTGAAGCCGCCTATTGTTTCCATCCAAGGCAACTCCCGCCCCCTTGGGATAGGGTCCACTGCTTGAATAGAGAGAGACAGAGGCGGCTAGGAGGGATTTTGAATTAGGGGAGGGTTGTTTAGTCTTTTTGAGAAATTATTGTATGTTTTAAGTAGATGGGGGTGCATTAGGGTTAGGATTATCTATGTTTTGCTGAATTTTCTGTTGGAGGCTTTGACGTCTTGGGCTCAAGCGTCGTCTACAGATTTGGGAGAGAACGATCCTCCTCTCGAATTGAGGATCAATTGTAACTTGGTATTTTCCTCCCACTTTCATCAATTATTACATGTTTGCTCATTGTTTTCTTGATTTGTTTGGAGAATCTTGGGGGAAGATTGCTGAAATCCCAATATTGGTAAGAAACATTGGAGTTCTACTAAAGTGTTTCCCATCAAATCGATATCAAAGCGGTGTCTGGGGCTGGAATTTGGATTATTTGGACTGATTTCTGCAGCAGATTTCATCATCTACCAGCTGATTTTTTGCTGTTTTCTGGTTGAATTCCTGAATTTTGATTTTAGCACTGATCCGGGTGTCGATGGTGGCCAAGAAGTTTGATGCTTTGGAAGAACGTCTCAAGGGGGAGAAGAGCTAAATCAAAGAAAGGGTAGAAGACAGAATTTCCTCCACGGAAGACAAAATTTTTTACCTTCAGGAGATGGTGAAGAAGATATGGGAGCATCAAAACCAAATGTCGGCATCGAAGGCAAGAGTGCCGAGAGGAAGAAATAAAAACTCTGAAAATCATAGGGATGAAAATAATGTGAAGATCTTAGAGGAAGGGAGAAAACCCTATCTGGAACCTTTCCAGAAGGAGGAAAGAGGTGGAAGGTATGGGAAGAGGCGTGGATATGCGGAGCATGAGTAAAGGGGTGCTGATTGGGAAAGAAGTGAGGGAAATTATGGAAGAAGAGGTGCTGATTTTGAAGAAAAGAGCGTAGAAATCAAAGATGGGTTTGGGTACAAATGTGGAAGGGATGATCGGGATACTCGGGGAAGGGGAAATTCTGGAGAAATTAGAGGAAATGGGGGAGATCAGAAGATCAGGAAGCTGAAGATGCCCATTTTTTAGGGAGAGGATGCACACAGGATGATTTATAAGGTAGAGAGATATTTCACCGTCAATTGGTTAACGGAAGATGAGAGATTGACGACAGCCGGCCTATGTTCGGAAGGGAAGACGTTGGCTTAAAACCAATGGAGAGACATGAGGTGGCTCATATGGAGTTGGAGGGAGTTCACAAAGTGCTTATTGGAACATTTCAGAACAAGCAGGGAAGGAGACTTCTACAAGCAGTTATTTGTCCTAATATAGGAAGGCTCGGTGGCAGAGTACCGCGAGAAAATTTGAGTACCTAGAGAGTCGACTGGATCTGCTTTCTAAGATCGTTCTGGAAAAAATTATATGAATGGTGCAGCCCTAAATTATTCCACATATGACAAGGAACAGTATGCCTTGGTTAGATTCCTGAAAACATGGCAACGCTATCTATTGTCCAAGGAGTTTGTAATACACACTGATCATGAGTCACTCAAGCATCTCAAGGGCCAGCATAAATTGAAGAAAAAACATGCTCAGTGGATGGAATTCATTAAGACCTTCCTATACATCATCCGATACAAACAAGGTAAGACAAATGTGGTAGTCAACGCTCTCTCTCGTAGGTATACTCTACTCACTACTCTTGATTCTAAATTCCTTGGATTTGAATACGTAAAGGAATTATATCCTGAAGATCTAGACTATTGTGAAGAATTTCAAGCATGTAAGCATAATTCATTTGATAAATTTGCATACTTGATGGATGTTTACTTTGAGATGGTGGGCTGCTAACCCAACTATGCGCGCATGAGGACCTAAAAGGGCCAGCTAATAATAGCCTAGTCGGATCATTAAGGGTTAATCTCCTCCGAGTAATTGAATAATTACTTAAATAGAATTTTTTAATCTATTTTTTAATATTTTTCTGAATTTGAAAAGTTGGAGGGATTTTTATATAGTTGTAATAAACTTGCCTATTTAAAGGCATTGGGAATGAGAAATGGATAGATTTTGGTTGTTCACTCATTTGAAATGTCTTATTAATTACAGCTGCCCTTTGGGTCCCTCTTGAAGTCTCCAAGAACCGCTCTTCTCCTTCTTCCAAGTGCTTCCATGGAGTCTCCAAGAACTGCACCCACCACTTCCTCCAGCTGTCCATCCCAAGTACAAGTTCCTACTCTTCCTTTCCCTGGCCTTGCCGCTGTCCACAGCCAGCTGCAAGGTTCAGCCAACCAGCCTCCCTGCTCGTTTCTGCTACCAGAACACTGGCTCAGTCTTCAAGAACCAGGTTTGTTTCCACTCCATACCGCCAAATTGCTGACTTCCCAAGTGTACTGCTGCTGCTCCAAACCGTGAGGCTTCAAAGAAGCAGAATCCTGCTGTTTCAGCCCCAACATCTGCGGCTTCCTTATCCTTCCGGCTACCTGCTTCCCCAGCTAACTGCTTTTCAAGAAACTGAAGGCCACGGCTGTTAAAGCCTCCACAGCCTCAAAGAAATCCCTTCTTCACTAAAAACAGAATTCCAAAAACTCTCAGTTTCTCAGATCTTCACAAATCAAACATTCAAGAACCTTCCACCTCTTAGGTATACCGCACAAACCATGGAAAATTCGGTACATGAGTCTTTTTAATTAAGCTGGATCCTTTCTCTCCCTAAGCCCAAGTAAATTTTGAGATGATTTTGAACAAAAACCCTAGCACGAAGAGCTCAAGTGCTCCATTTGTAACCATTAAGCATAGTAAATAAAAGAAGCAGAAGACATTAGGCTCACTGTTCTCTCTCTCCTTTTCATTATCTCAATCTGACTCCCTAAACGTTATCAAGAAGTGATTTGATAGTAACCATTGAGCAAAGCAAATAAACGAAGAAGAAGAAGATTTTTTTCTGGTCCACAAGCTCATTGTTCTCTTTCTCTCCTTTTCATTATCTCAATCAAACTCTCTTAATGTCATCAAAAAGTAATTTAAAAGCCAAGTGTTGTGATGCAAACCGATTATGAACAACTCTCCCTTGATGCGCTTGGACTTCAAGGAGCATTAAATGGGTTTATTGTGAATCACATCTCATCACACAAAGGGCTCACTTACTATTCCAATTTTGCGCATTTAACCGACATCGTTTCATAATTGCTCATCTTGTTAGTTTACGTGAAAAATAAATAAGCCACGCCCTCGCATGCAAACAAGGAACGCATGAAGTTTTCTTCTCCATGCAACTCTCATCTCCATTTCTTCTCTTTAAGGTGTATTCTTCTCTATCGATTGACCACACCCTCACTTCAAGCAGACAATCAATAACACTTATGTACAGAACTCAACAAATTCTTCTCTATCGATTGACCACACCCTCACTTCAAGCAGACAATCAAAGACATGCAGATCTCAACAAACATGCAAATCTTAATCTCATGTATTCTCATCAATTTTAAGGTATTATTCACTTGATAAGCACAATTCCTCTCCGACTTTTAAATTATTGGATTCGCATATTTCAATCTTGATTTCTATTTCACATCAACTTGTTGAATTTAAAATACTCTTCAAAATCTCCTAGAAATTGTTTAAAAACTTTATGCATACTTTCTTTGGACTTGGTTTTAAATTTGATATATCATTGTTGTGATATGAAATTTTGGCAAAATTTTTGTTGTTTATTCTTGCATATATCATTATATGGAATGAAACAATAATCTTATGTGGTTTAATTTTGGTTAATTACCATGGTTGTGTTTGCACACGCACATATAGACACATAAACACAATAAACAAATCATGAGTGCTCCAATTAAA
Organism: Dendrobium catenatum; assembly: GCF_001605985.2. Classification (NCBI taxonomy): domain Eukaryota; kingdom Viridiplantae; phylum Streptophyta; class Magnoliopsida; order Asparagales; family Orchidaceae; genus Dendrobium; species Dendrobium catenatum. Next base: position 1,562,789 of record NW_021319661.1, on the reverse strand, counting down.
AAAGACTAACTTGATTCTTCACTTTAAGAGTTGCAAATTGAAGCAAAAAATATTGTGGATTGCATTGCGCTCTATGCTTTGAAAACATAACCCACATTGTCCTTCTCTCATTCTCAACTCCCTAGTCAATCTACAATAAAAGTACCTCCTCGAACTAAAGCAAAATGCAACACACATACATTGGTTCTTTTGATGTCAATAGAAAGTTAGCAAACATGCATGGTGCTACATTAGGCAAAACTCCACCAACAAGTAACAAAAAATCCGCCAACATGTAACAAAAACTCCGCCAACTAGTGATAAGAAGAATAATATAATGATGGGGGAAATAAGGAGAAAAGCATAAGAAACACATGCGATTCAAGGCGAATAAAATTGAAATGCATGCTGCAAAATAAATTGTAAGATCAAAGTTAAAGGGCTGAACTTCGAAAGTGATTGTTGTTGCATAATTAATAAAATACAATTATTGTCATCTCTTTACTTATAAGCAGGACAAAACAAAAGATCATTATAAGTTACTAAAAGACAAAAAATCGTTTGGATTAAACATTGCAAATTATTTATGAAGTTAACAGCCTTCAAACTTGATAACTATAAAATATAATAGAAAAAGATGTTTTTTCAATTGGTGAATCAAGGAACCCACAAGACAATACACCTTTGAACAAACTAGCATAAAAAATATTGTTTGAGCATTACTGGCACAATATTAGATTATAGATACTCACATAGAGTGTCAAATATGATTATTAAGAACTTTTTTTCAAATGGTTGATAAATTTTAAGATTCAAGATTCAGAAATAATGAAGAGTGATATTCCATAATGCATTAATTACTCTTTTATCTAAGCTTGAATAAAGGAAAATCCCACAAAAAAATTTACAACTTAAGGAACAAATGATAACACAGAATTCTAATCTATTTACATGCCTAACACTTAAACATTTATATTTACATATACAACACCTTGGTGCCCAATCACATCAAAAGCATGAAAGGATGTATCTCACTTTAAATAAGTTAATTTTAATGATATTTTCTTACTACATTATATAAGTAAATATAAAGATATAGGTGCTAAAGATGTAAATGCATAAGAATATTGTGGTACGCATGTAAATATCCAAAAAAAAGTATAATGTTCCATGACCTCTATTATTTTAGCATACATGCCCAATAAAATATATAGCATACGGCAGAGAAAAATGAGAAGCTAGTATAGAAATTGTAAACCACTTGTTATGAAATTTTGATATAAGAAGAAACTTGCATGGCTGAAAAAAGGACTGAGTGATAAACTGTAGCAACATGTGCTTCAAATCCTAGAAAGTCCATCTCACATCATACAATGTGCCAAGAGAAAGGCTTCATAAGCATCATTTCTACCCCTATATCTCAGCCAACCTGGAAACTAAAATTAAGGCTACTCATACAAATTTAAATTTATTCTAGATCATCGACTGCAATTCCGTATATCCTTGTAACCATAGGTGAAGTGCTGGGATAAGGAAATTGCTGCTGATGAGCGTAATGTTCTATAAGCAATTATTCTAATTAAATCCTCAATTGATATTACAAGCATGAAAATATAGGAATCCGAAACTGCATGGCTGAAACTGTTGACCAACGGGTGAGAAAAAAAATATATTTTTTATCAACATGAAGCATCAAAGATAGCAGATTCACCGTCTGAACAGCGGAGACCTAACTCTTAGCAGGATATTATCAAGAGAATCAAATCGAAAAAATCTTCTTTTGATCTAGAAACCTTCCTAATCCCAAAAAATCCAATTGGCAAGCATAAAAACCGTTCTAAAGTAAACGTTCGATAACAACCCTGAGCTACAAAACAGAAGAAAGGCATAAGCCTGAAGTCTAACCAAAGCGATGGCAGATACTAGGGCGTATGCCGCGCAGAGGAAGTAGAAGACCCCATCCTGCCACTGAGTTGACTCGTTGATCTTATTCCACCAGCCGGAGATATTATTGTCGGCAGCCATCGACGCTTCCACATCCAATGCTAACCTCTTCATCTCCAATCTCCCCACCTTAAGCTCCCGCGCTAGGGTTTCCAAGTTCAACAATCACCAGTGAGATTTACAAGCGACTTGAAAGGATAGTAAAGCTACAGCTCTGTATCGAAGAAGCAACAAAGGTCGGATAAATGGGTCAGAAAAGCGAATGGGCGGTGAACCTCGGATTCGATCCAATTATATTTTTATCTTAATAATGAAATGTGATTTTTAATATTCCTTTTATAATTATTATTATTCATCCAATTATATGTTATTTTTAGGATTTTTAAATATTAGATTAAAATCTTTCCTTTTATTTAAAATTATTAAAATTAGTGATAATAATTTTATAGTATTTTAAATTATTTGATCATTAAGTGGATTTATCAACTTTTTAAGCTGATTACTCTAATATAACTATTAAATAATTATAATTTCATAAAAAATATTTTAAAATACTTATGATCAAATGCTTTTGTCCTTAAAAGATTTTTCATATATTGGATGGATTTTATTGGTGAAATATATAAATAAATTTAGACTTTTAAATGGCTTTTACATGATATTTGAGATATATATATATATAGAACAAATGATATGTGTCATATTTATGACCCGTGATGCATATATTTTTATATGAATGTACTAAAGAGTGGATATAATTATAAAACAATCAAGTTGCAATATATTATAGTATTAATTAAAATTTTCTTTGTAATGTTTTTGTTAATTAAAGTTAAAGTTTCCTAGATTGCTTTGTTTCAAATCTTTAAATAGGGTTTTAGGGTTTAAACGTGAGAGGATGAGAGTCAAATTGTAATTCATATTTTTATCCAATATAGTGAAACCATCATCTCCTCCTCATGGGCGTAGGCATTTTCAACGAACCACATAAATTACCATGTTGTTTGTGTTGTGTGAATTTTGGGTTTTATTTCCGCTTTATTTATTGCACAATAATTGATATCCAAACCAGATTTTGGTTGGATTTCTAGCAATGATTTGAAGAATGGGAGCAAATCTCTAAGACAATATATGGTTAGATCAAGCAAGCAAAGGTGTTGATTTTTGCTCTGGATTATTGCTGAGCTGAATTGGTGCAATTTTGATATCGTAAGACAGTTACAAATGCTTGTGCATTGATTAGAAATTGCATACATCATAAGATCAAGTATAAGGTGATGATGGAGATTTCTATTATGAAGTTGTGGAAGACTTTGGAGAATAAGTATATGACGAAGAATGTAGAGAATCGTCTTTATATTAAACGGTGACTCTACAGCTTTCATATGAGACATGAGGTTATTATTGATGAGTATTTGAATGACTTCACAAAACTGTTTGCATATCTTTTGAATTTGGATGAAGTTGTTGGAGATGAAGACAAGACGTTCCTTCTATTGAACTCACTCCCATATGAGAGCAAAAATTTCACGGTGCCACTAATTCATTGGAAGGAGATCGTGAAATATGATGAGGTGACTAATGTGTTGATAAATCATAAGTTTTGACATCATAACAAGTAGTCTGTAAAGATGGATTTAGTTTAGTATATCACACTTCAACCATAAATATCTGATAAATAAAAGAATAAAATGGGGCGGTAGCGACAAGCAAGGCAAGTCTAGTGGGCACAGTCTTGAAAACAATCAGTGTGCTTTATATTTAGATATTAGTCATTGGAAGAAAGATTGCCCGAAGTTAAAGGAGAAGGAAAATAGAGTTTCCACTGAGGTTAAGGAAAATATTTGCATGGAAGAGCGTGATGAAGACTCAGATGTATCATTATCTACAATTTCTCAAAGTTTATAGTTAGATAGTTCAAGCTGGGTTCTGGATACTAGTCTTAACTATCACATTTGTCCCACCAGAGAGTGGTTTTATATCTACAGGCTATAAGGAGCTTTATAGCGTTGTTTTAACCATGGGAAAAGATCAAGCCTGTCACATAGTTGGTGTATGGAGCATTTATATCAGAATGCATAATGGTACTGTGAGAGAGCTGACTAATGTGAGACGCAATCCAGATATCAGGAAGAACTTGTTATTTGTTGGAGCTTTAGAGACCAAGGATTACAATGTAGTTATTGAGGCAAGAATTTTGAAGATATATTCTAGAGCATTGATTTTTATAAAAGGAGTTTGTCATCATACCCTTTACTACCTTTAGGGTAGAATAATGATTGGAGCAGCTAATATTGTTGATGATTTTTTTGAGGCCACTACATTGTGGCATATACGACTAGGTTATGCTGGAAAGACTTTTCTTATGGATTTGTTAAAGCAATAAATGATAGAAGGAGCAAGCACATACAAACTTGATTTTTATCAAAATTATGTATTTTTTAAGAAGGCACGAGTATCTTTTGATACTATCATCCACAATACAAAGCCTATCACATAGTATGTTCACATCGATGTTTGGAGCCCAACAAAGTTAGTATCATTCGATGAGTGGTGATACTTTGTCTCTTTATTAATGATAACTTCAAATATATTTGAATGTACATTATGAGGCACAAAAGCGAGATGATGGAGATTTTCAGGACTTTGAAGAAGTAGATTGAGACTCTGAATGACAAAAAGATTTGATGTATCAAAACTAACAATGGGGGAAAATATACTTTGAATGCATTCTTGTAGGAGTACTAGAAATATGGAATAGAGCATCACTTTACTGTTAGAGCGACACCACAGCAGAATGGGGTGACATAGAGGATAAATTAGCCTTTGTTATAGAAAGTTTAATGTATGTTATCCAATTTTAGGCTGGATAGAGTCTATTGGGCTAAGGTGATAGACAATACTTATTAATTGGTGAACTGTCTGCCTTCTACAACTATTAGGAAGAAGACCCCAAAGGAGATATGATCAGGACATCATGCTAGAGATTATGAACACTCGAGAGTGTTTGGGTGTTCAGCTTATTATCATATTCATAATGATAAATTGGAACCACGAACAAAGAAGGTAATCTTTATTAGATTCGGTCGTGGGGTCAAGAGCTTCAAACTCTATGATATGACATGAAAGAAGATTATTAATAGCATGGATGTCACATTCAACGAGGAGAATAAGTTGAATTCTCGAGACTCAATCAGGTGGAGAGTTTTGTTGGGACCACATATATACTACAAAAGTTGGAGTTTGATGTAACTCCATTTGCTCCACAAAGATAAATCACTTATACTCATGTATATAATTCAACTACAGATCATGAGATTAAAGATGATGTTGAGAATGAGATTCTTGTTCATGAATCAATTACAAGGAGCAGGACCAGACACCAGAATGTCCCAAAATCAGCTTGGTTGATGGATCATATTGCATTTGCACTTTCATTCACAGAGACTAAAATTTTTAGTCACTATAAGGAAGAAGTAAACAATCCTGATACTAATATTTGAAAAAAAAAGGCAATGGATTAAAAGGAGTTTCTTCATAAGAGTGTTACTTGGAGTTTGGTGAAGCTTCCTCCAGGAAGAAAAGGCATTAGATGCAAATGGGTGTGTGCAAAGAAGGGAGTATCTCATGGAGTAGATGTGCGTACAAGGCTAAGTTGGTGGCAAAAGACTCTATGCAATGGAAAGGATTGCATATGATGATGTGTTCTCCCTAGTGATTAATCATCCCTATACCTGTGTTCACTTAGCACTTGTAACATAATATGATTTGATTTTGGAAATCATCTAGGTGCAGTTGTCCTGATATTGGAGCATGATTTATCATCTTTCACTTTTTGAAGTGAAAGGTGAGGTGAAGATTGTTGATTTAGAATTATTTTCAAATCTAAATAAATCTTTGTTTTGAAAAGCTTTGATGACAAATTTATGTGATTGATTACGAAATTGATTGTTTTTCTAATTAAGTTGATTTGATTGGAGATTTAATTGATGCATTAATTAGGGGGTCTGATTATTATATAAATTGAGAGATCTACTTGACATGAATATATTTTGCCAAATTACAATATTAATTAACATTTTCTTTGTATTTTTTTTGTTAATTAAAGTTAAAGTTTCCTTTGTAGCTTTGTTTTAAATCTTCAAATTGTTAACCTGATGTGTTGTGAAGCGTCAGGTAGACGAGAGGAACTTAGCAAACAAACCGAGATAGGGAAAGATTAATTTTTATTTTTGTATTATCCAGTGGGTATACAATGGTATATATAGAGGTTTTTGTAAAGAACCTCCGTACATATCTTTAATAGAAGAATACAACTGTACAAGGTTACCTGTTACATATTTCATTATGTATTCATATATGTTAACATACCCAGACAAACTGATGGAAAACGACAGTGACAATGAGTTTGTTAGCAAGATATTAAAAACGGGATATGGGTAAAGATTTTGTGAATATATCAGCTATTTGATCTTTTGAAGATATGTGATGAACTTGTATTGAGTTATTTTTGATGTGATCCCAAATAAAATGACAATCAATCTCAATGTGTTTAGTGCGAGCATGATAGACTGGATTTTTGCCAATGCGATTGCGGAGGTGTTGTTGCAGTATAAAGTTGTGGATTGTTGCTGCATAAGGTCGGGCTCTTAAAGTAATTGACGTAGCCAAATAACTTCGGTTGTAGCTGTTGCAATCGCCCGATATTCTGCTTCAGTTGAGGACGGAGCTGTTGTGGATTACTTCTTTGAGCACCAAGAGATTAAGGTAGAGCCCAAGAAGTTGCAGTAGCTAGTGGTCGACTTTCAATCATGTGTGTTGCCGACCCAGTCAGAGTCGGTATATGTACTAAGCGTAAGGGGTCCGGTGGTGATCGGTAAGCCGGAATATAAGGAGCCATGAAGATAGCTCAAAATTCGTTTTAGCAGCTCAAAGTTTGATACTTTTGGTTGATGCATGTACTATCAAGCCTTATTGATAGCAAACATGATGTCCAATCATTTGAGAGTAAGGTATTGAAGGGCTCCCACAAGTTGACGATAGAGCTTTGGATTATCGAAGGCAGGAGAGTCTGTGTATGATGAAGCTTTTTGTTGTTGTGGGAGTTGAAATAGGTTTGTTGTTTATCATTCCTACGCGCATTAAGATTTGTTTTGCATAGTGTGATTGATGCAGGATTAGTCCGGTTGGAGTTCGCTCAGCTGAAATACCAAGAGAATGGGTCAAAGTACCTAAGTTCGCATATTGAATCACTGATGTAAGCGATTAAGTAGAGTGTTTAGGGACTGAGAGTTGTTGCATGTCAGAATAATGTCGTCAACATTAATTAGAAAATACATAATAATACCATTTTTTCGGTAGATTAGGAGAGACGGGTCAGAGTGACTGGTAACGAAATCAAGTCCGTGAAGAAATCTCGTTAATGTTTCGAACCATTTTCGTGGTTCTTGTTTAAGACCATATATGGCCTTATTGAGCTTACATACATGGGTTGGAAAGTTTTCGTCAATAAATCCTATAGGTTGCTTCATGTAGACTGTGTCCGACAGTGAACCATGTAAGAATGCATTTGAGATGTCGAGTTGATGTAAAAGCCAATTATGATGTAAAGCAATGACTAATAAAATTCGTACATTTGGCATTTTGGCTACAAGACTAAAGGTTTATTTGTAGTCTAAACCAAACTCTTGATTGTAGCCTAGCGCAACTAACCGCGCTTCGTATCGGGCAATAGTGTCGTCCGAGTTATGTTTGGTTTTGAACGTCCATTTGCAGTCGAGTGTATGTTGAGCTGGTGACGAAGGAACCAGTTCCTAGGTAGCTTGAGATTGAAGGGCCTGAAACTCTTGAGACATGGTAGAGCGCCAATGCGCATGCTTGACAGCCTAAGTGTAAGAGGTGGGATCGGTCTCGGTGATGTGGCGAGTAAGATCGAATATTCTTTTTGGCTTTAGGTTGCCTGTTTGGAAACGAGTTTTCATAGTATGCACAAGAATAATGGGCATGATGGAAGAAGTAGTGATGGATGGCGTTGGATTATTTGAAAGAGATTTTTAGGATGAAGAGATTGAAGGAGTGGAATTAGGTGAAGAATTTGTAGAGACTTTAGTGGGTTGAACGGTATGAGTTAGTGATGAGGGTACAAGCAGAAGTCGAGGAATTGGAGTGTAGCTTGGGGTGGAAACCATGGGAGTGGGAGCCAAAGCAGATTGCTTGAATGGAAATATTTTTTCGTTAAAGACAACGTGTCGAAAGACGTAAACCCGATTTGTGGTGATGTCCATACAACGATATCCTTTTTATTGATGAGTGTAACCGATGAACACACAGGGTAACGAGAGAGAAGATATTTTTGACTTGACATAGGGGTGAAGCCATGGGTAACTGAGACATCCAAATATTTTCAGATGTGAGTAGGTGGGAGGTTGTTTGTATAGTTGTTGAAATGGCGTGTGATTATGAAGAGTAGGTGTGGGAAGGCGATTAATTAAGTGTATAGCCGTGTGTAACGCTTCTACCCAAAGATTGGAAGGAGTGTTGGAGCGAATTAAAAGGCTTCGAACGGTTTCCAGGATATGACGATTTTTTGCATTTTGCTATCCCATTTTATGCGGGAGTGTAAGGACAAGTAAATTGATGTTGGATACCCCAATGTTTGCAATAGGTATTAAAGGAGATGTTTACATATTTGCCACCACCATCCGTGCGGATGGTTTTAATATGAGTGTTGAATTGACATTTAATAAATTTATGAAATGTAATAAATATGTGTGTAACTTCTGATTTTTTTAAACATAGTAAAAATCCAACAATATTTGGAGTAATCATCAACAAATGAAACAAAGTATCTATCGCCTTGGATAGAGGTAATCGGGGCTAGTCCTCATACATCATAATGTATAATTTGAAAAAATGAATTGGTGTGAGATATAGAATCCAGAAAAGATAATCGTCTGCTCTTGGCAAGACAACATGTATTACAAGTATTATTTATGGAAGTACATATAACCGGATTAGACTGAGCTAAATTTTGTAACACGGTGTGGGCAGGATGTCCAAGACGGTTGTGCCACATGCCCTGAATGATTTTAGTAGAAAGAAAAACAAGTTGCGGGTAGTGAAGTGTGGAGGGGACCATGTACAAGCCGTTATGGCAAGGCCCCTGAAGTAGAAGGCGATGAGTCTTCGAATCATTAATTTCATATCCATAAGATGAAAAAGAAACAACACAGTCGTTATCGGTGGTTAGCTGATGAATAGAAAGAAGATTAAATGAAAGATTGGGAACATGATGAAGTTTATTGAGATAGAGATTACCTGTGGGGCAGAAGTCCTTTACTTGTATTATGTATCGGTAGATGTTGACTGTTCCCAAAAATGAATTGAGAGGAACCTGTGTATGGTTCGGTTGAGCTCAGTTGGGACTGATCAGCTGTTAGGTGAGAGGAAGCCCCACTATCAAGAAACCAATTAGCTTGACTGGTGGTATATTGTGCAGAGAACAATGCTGAATTTGTCGGATTGTCGAAGTAAGTTGGATCTGTTCGATACCAACACCGAAGAGCCGAGTGCCCTATTTTGTTGCATATCTAACAGACGGTATTACAATATGGGTTTTTGTCTCCGCGGCCAATGGAGGAAGAGGGACGATGACCCCTGTTTCCACGATATTGATTGTATCTTCCTCAACCTCATCCACGAGGTGCCACACGAGCAACTGAATTGTTCGTCAGTTGTAGATATTGATGGTCTTTTATGGCTTCATGATTTAGGATTTGTTCTTCGATGCATAATAAGTTATAAAGGTCGTCAAGATTGAAGGGTTGAAGATTCGTACGGATTGTCGTTTTGAACGACTAGTAAGAGGATTGAAGTCTGTTCAGCGTGTAGAGGATCACATCTTCCGGATCAATCGTGTGTCCAATGGCTTGGATCACATCAACCTTCGATTTTACGTCCAAAAGATATTGCGTCATTGATTTATCACCTTTTGATAAATGATGTAGTTCATTCCTTAGATGAATGATTCTTGATCGTGTCGTAGCTTGAAGACGATGTGCAAGGGTCGTTCATATGCCGTGACAGTGTGTTAGATCAAGAACATAGGGTAAGATCAAAAGCGAAATCACCGAGTAGAATGAAGCTGCGAGGTGGTGTTGATAAGTGAGAATCCAGATTTCGTGCGGAGTCAAGGCAATAGAGGCGGACGAATCAACTGAAGCTACATGAGGTGGAGGGCATTGAAATGTGCCATCAAGGAAGCCTTTGAATCCACTGGCATTGAAAACCATTTCCACCTGAGAGCGCCATAGGGAGTAGTGTCCGCGGCAAGGGAGTTAGGAACTAGATTCTTGATGTTATTCATCAAGAATTTAAGTTGAGGAGGTATAGTTATTGAGACGAAGGGGGAGTTTGAATCAACCGAGGGGGTGGAAACAAAGGAGCCGGCCATAGTAACGAAGAAAGTAAAGAACAGAGAAGAAGAAGAAGAAGAAGAAGAACCTAGTCTGAAACCATGTTAACTTGATGTGCTATGAAGCGCTAGTCAGATAGATGCTTAGCAAACAAACCAAGAGAGAGGGAAAGATTAATTTTTATTTATGTATTGTCCAGTGGGTATACAATGGTATATATAGAGGTTTTTGTAAAGAACCTTCGCACATATCTTTAACATAAGAATACAGCTGTACAAGGCTACATGTTACATATTTCATTCTTTATTCATATCCGTTAACACAAATATGGTTTGAGGGTTGATGCATAGGCGGAAGAGAGTCAAATTATAATACTTATTTTCCTTCAATATAGTGAAATCATCATGCACTCTCCGTGGACATAGGCATCTTGGCTGAACCATATAAATCACCGTATTAATTGTGATGCATGATTTCTAATTTTTGTTTCGACTGTATTTATTGCACAAAAACTTAAAATAAGCCCAACTACATTACCATTGCGAGCAACTTTTGAAGATAACAATGAAGAAGAATACGAAAACAAGAACACAAAAGAGGGAAATATAGCTTATTGCTGTCATTTAGGAACAAATTGTCGATTACAATTTTATTCATAGAGTATTCATAAAGAGCGGCCCTTATATAAAAGATCAAAATTTTAATCTTGATGACGCATCATAAAAATTTTTTTAACAAGTACATAATTACAAATGCATCACCAAATTCTTTATAATTACTATTATATTATCATATTATACTAAATTTCTAAGGCATATTAGTAAGACTTTTAAGTTTTATCATAAAGTTTTTACATAACCATTTCTTTTTCTTTGAATCTTCAAATTCCAAATATGATAGATCCAAAAATATCTCATTATAAAAATCAAAGTTCCCTTATAATAATGCACCATTTTTCATGCAAAACGTAAACTATTACTCCATATAGACAATTGGTAAGTGACTTCATCATACAAGAAACTTCCACCTTCTCCCAGCTTCCCACATAATGCAAGGAAATTCTAGCTTCTCCCACATCTCTATTGTGACATTATAATCTGCCACATTTCAAAGGATCTCATATCCCAAATAGAAATCTCAACATTTGTCTCATATATTATGTCATTACAAAATACTTCCATACTTGGATAAAGATGCTCACCTCTTCATATTCTTGATACTATTATTCACATTAAGGTTTCATTAGGAACAACTTTATAATTTCTTTCTAAAATGACTTTCTCGTACAAAAATTTTAATTAAAAAAATTTATTAAAAAGTTGTTTTAAAAAGCAATAAAAAAATTGTTCCAAAAAAATCCTTTGATGATGCAATACTCTTGTTTGATAATGTTGGTAGAAATGTTTTATGATGACATCTGCTAGATTCAACTTGTCTAATTTTTTATACCAATTTGCTATGAAGGAAATGCATAAATTATCTCTTTTTTGTGAATGCTACAGAGAAGAAACAAATAAACTTAGAAGAAATAAAACTAGCACTAACAACACACACATGCGATAAAGAAACCAATAAACAAACCACAGAGACATGAATACTACACTTTGTGCTGCTCAATCAGAAATGACCAACAGTCAAAAGATGCCGAGGTACTTATAATTTCATAAATAGAATATACAGGAGTCAATTGAGAAGAGTAACAAACAAAATCAAATGTTCTTTCTCAGAAAACTATTAAAAATCATTCGAAAATATCCCATGAACTTTGAAGCAATCATTTTACAAAGAAATCAAAGAAGAGAAGCATTCTCTCAACAAATCTTCAAAAATAAAAAGAAATAAATTTATTTCCCTTTTTTTTAGAATAGCAAAGAGGTTTCAAAATTCAGATATTCTAATTTATGGTATTGTATTGTACATACGAAAAATACTAGAGGATCAGATTGCATACAACTAAGAGAAAATCAAGAAGGTTTTGGAACATAAAAGAGTAGGATTCTCATATAATGATTGTTTAAAGATTCAATCCCAAATGATAAATTTAACAAGCAAAATATGAAAGTTTTGGGGCTTAAAGAATGAGCTGAGTTGAAATCTTCAGCCTCCCCTTCGCAAGAAGGGTTGCAATGAAGGAGATAGAGCATCATCACTTTAACAACCCCTCTTCTACTTCCTTCCACATGTCGGTACCTTTTGGAAATCTCTCCTTCACCTTCTCAATAAGATCCTTTGCCTCATCCACTTTCGAGCTACTGGCAAGCCCATTCACCAGCAGCTTCATGCTGGCAAAGCAGGGCACCCAATTTCTCACCATTGTGTCCTTGCAAACTCCCAATGCCGCCTCAAAGTCTCCACCTTTACACAAATAGTTCATAAGTGAGAAGTAAACCCAACTCTCAGCAACACAGCCTTTGCTACGCATAGACTTGTAAAATCTTTTGGCTTCCTCCAAATTCCCTTCCTTGCAAAATCCAACAATTAAATAACTGTAACTAACCCAACTTGGGTTCACCTTCTTCTTCAACATCTCGCCAAACAACTCTTTTGCCTGCTCCGACTTTCCAAGTTTGGTCAACCCAAGTATCCTCACATTATACGTGGAAACCCCTGGGTTGCAATCGTGCTTTCTCATAAGCTCTAACACCTTCTCCACGTCGTCAAACCTCTGCTCCTTATAAAACCCTTCAAGTGCGTTGCAGAAAGTGGTCGTATTAGGCTTAATTTTTCTCTTGAGCATTTCATCAAACACCGAGTAGAATGATCTGGTAGTCCCCGACTCCGCAAATGATTTAATCACGGTGTTGTATGTTTCAAGATCAGGGCTCAACCCGTAGATTGTGGGGTATTCTCGAAAGATCTTGGCAAGCTCAGAGTGGTTGTTGGATATGATGCAGGCGAATAGAAGAGCATTGAGGGATCGAGGAGACGGTAATGATCGAAACGCACGGAGGGCGTCGTCATGCATGCCAGCATGGCCGAAGAGGACGATGGCGTGGGAGACAAAGCGAGGGTTGGGGTTTTTCGAAGACAGTAAAAGTTCATCTACGAGGGAACGGATTGAGGAGAAGGATTGGGAAGATGAGAGCTTGGAGATGGCGGAAGAGAAGGCGTTGCGGTCGAGGTGTGAGGAAGGAGTAAGGGCTGCGGCGCGGCAGATGTCGACGATGCGGGAGGGCTCGTTCTCCGATCTGAGAAGATGAAGGGCAGCGCGGGATTTCTGCTTGGCTGTGAGGACAGCAGAGGAGTCGGAGGGGCTAAGAATAGCGGAGGGGGATACGGCGGTGGTGGCGGTGGCAGAGAGGTGGCGAATGAGGAGGCGGGAGTAGAGTTTTTGGTGGGGTAGTTTTGTGTAGAGCGCCATAAAGCTAGGGTTTTGAAGGCGACGCGGGCAAGCGTTGAGAAGAAGAGAAGCTGGAAACAGATGTGCTGAGCAGGTTGAGCGACTGTGCTCGGATTGTCGGATTTGGGCGTATGAAATACCAAATTTATAGGATTATATAAGTGTTAGAAATAAATTTTAGGTATAGTATATTTAATATTAAAATGGTATATAAATCAACGTTTTTAAAACCGGACCGGACCGGCCGGTTCAACCGGTTGAACCGGCACCCGGCCGGCCGGCCGGTTCGGTTGTCTGGCGAAACCGGATTATCATCGGACCGGATTTGAATCGGTCCGACCGGCGGTTGTACCGCGAACCCGGCGAACCGGAACCGGGAGCGAACCGGCCATCTCTGATTTCAACCGTCTGACTGAATCATACGGTTTAAACTTTAAAAGTTAAAACTTAAAACTTAAAACAGTAAAACATTTACCTAAACCTAAATTCATTTTCTACTCCCGTAACTCCCGAAGCCGCCCCCGTCTCCGATTTTTCCTTCGTCCGTTCAGCCGTTCGTCGTCGGTCGCCAGTCGCCGGTCGCTGCAGCTCCTCCTTCGCCGTTCGTCGTTGCAGCTCCTTCATCCGTGCTTGGATCGTTGACGAACTGGCCAACCCGGTTAATCGACGCTGCAACTCCTCGATCGTCGCTGGTCGTCGGTGCTTGAAACATTGTTAGGTGAGGAGATTGTATATGCTGAACTTGTGTTTTACACTTTTACTCTTACCTGTGCAAACTGAGAACTGAAAACCGAAAAATGGGAGTTTTTAATCGGGCTTGTGAATTAAGTTGTCGGACATCTTGCTCTTGCTGATCAGGGGCGGAGCACGCAGGCGATGATTGAGGGTTGGGTACTGAAAACCGAGATTTTGGGGAAGAAGAAGAAGAAGATAAGGATTTTAGCTTAAGGAGTGTTAATGCTAGGGCGTCCCCTGGAAGCGACGCGCTGTATGGCCTGAATACAGTGACAAGTGTGCAAGGGCCGCTGCACCGGCGCCCGGGTGCAGTGTTAAATAGGCAAGGGTTCCCACATCAAGGACGGATGTGGGCAAAGAAGCTAGTCCATGATACTAAAATTAGGATAGGAACTTGGAATATAGGTTCCCTTACAGGTAAATTAATGGAGTTAATATATATTATGATTCATAGGAAGTTAAATATTTTGTGCATTCAGGAAACTAAATGGGTTGGAGATAAGGCTAAGGAAATTGATAGTTTAGGATTTAAACTTTGGTATTCGGGTAGGAGTCGTACTAGAAATGGTGTAGGTGTTATTATAGATAAGAGTTTAAAGGATAATGTTATAAAAATTAATAGGATTGGAGATAGAATTATAGCTTTAAAGATTGTTGTTGATGATAAGATTGTTAATATTATAAGTGCTTATGCTCCTCAAGTAGGTTTGGATATGAGTTCTAAATTAAATTTTTGGAATGACTTGGAAGAATTAATACAAAATATACCTCTTGAAGAAAGAGTTTTTATTGGAGGAGATTTAAATGGACATGTTGGTAGAGAGGTAGATGATTTTAAAAGCATTCATGGTGGCCATGGATTTGGAACGACGAATGAAGGTGGCAAGACCATATTGGATTTTTGTTTAGCTTATAATTTTTTAATTGCTAATACCTTTTTTAAGAAAAGGAATGAGCATCTCATCACTTATAAAAATGGATATAGTACAACCCAGATTGACTATTTTCTTATTAGAAAATTAAATCGTTTAGATTGCAAAGATTGTAAAGTTATTCCGAGTGAAAATTTATGTACCCAACATCGATTATTAGTTTTGGACTTTAAGATAAAGGGGCATAAAATAAAAAATAAAGTAAAACGTTTTTCGAGGATTAGATGGGGGCATTTAAAGAATATTAACCAAAATATTTTTGTGAGTAAGATTTTAGATCTTAAGATTTTGTCTGTGCATGAGGATGCTAATATTATGTGGGAAAAAGTGGCTAGTGATATTAAGAATATTGCAAAAGATGTGCTTGGAGTATCTAAGGGAAAAGCTCCTAATAGTAAAAATAGTTGGTGGTGGAATCCTAATGTGCAAGAAAAAATTAAAAATAAGAAGCTTTGTTATAAAAATTGGTTTAATTTTAAAAATTCTGATAATTGGGAATTATATAAAGTGGCTCGTAAGGATTCTAAGAAAGCAATATGCGATGCAAAGGCATTAGCTTTTAGTGATTTATATAATAGATTAGATACTAAAGAGGGAGAAATATATATGTATAAGTTAGCCAAACAAAGAGATAGGAGTAGTAAGGATTTAGTTCAAGTGAAGTGTATTAAGGATGAAGATCAAAAAATACTTTTCTTAGAAGATGATATTCAACAAAGATGGATGAGATATTTTGCTAACCTTTTTAATGAAGATTGTGAAAATAAGATTGACTGTAGTGACCTTAGCACCCTAAATGAAAGTAAAGATTTCTGTTTTTATCGGCGTATTAGTAAAACTGAAGTTAGAGAGGCTTTAAATAGAATGAAGGGTGGAAAAGCTGTTGGACCTGATGATATTCCAATAGAGGTGTGGAAATGCTTAGGAGATGAAGGGATTTCTTGGCTTACTAAACTTTTTAATACTATTTTGAAGACTAAGAAGATGCCAGATGAGTGGAGAATGAGTGTGTTAATTCCTATTTTTAAGAATAAAGGTGATGTTCAAGATTGTGCGAATTATAGAGGTATTAAGTTAATGTGTCATACTTTAAAACTATGGGAGCGAGTTTTGGAGCATAGGTTGCGGCGTGATACTAATGTTTCTCAAAATCAATTTGGATTTATGCCGGGTAGGTCGACTATGGAAGCCATACATTTATTCAGAGGTTTGATGGAAAAATATAGAGGAAATAAGGAGGATCTACATATGATATTTATTGATTTATAAAAAGCATATGATAAAGTTCCAAGAGAAGTGCTATGGAGAGTTCTTGAAAAGAAAGGAGTTAATAATGCTTATATTCAAATCATTAAAGATATGTATGTAGGAGCTATTACTTGTGTTCAAACACAAGGTGGTTTGACCAAGTATTTCCCTATTTCGGTTGGGTTACATCAAGGATCAGCCTTAAGCCCATATCTTTTTGCTTTAGTCATGGATGTTCTCACTAGACATTTGCAAGATGATGTACCTTGGTGTATGCTTTTTGCTGATGATATTCTTCTTGTTGATAAGACTAGAGAGGGAGTTGAAGGTAAACTTGAATTATGGAGGTCAACCTTAGAGTCTAAAGGTTTTCGCTTGAGTAGATCTAAAACGGAATATATGGAGTGTAATTTTAGCAGTAATAGTCCTAGTGAGGGGATTGTGACTTTGGGCGATCAAGTCATTAATAAGAGTACACGTTTTAGGTATCTTGGATCTATTGTTCAGAGTGATGGTGAAATAGATGGGGATATTATCAGCAGAATTCAAGTTGGATGGTTGAAGTGGCGGAATGCATCGGGCTTGTTATGTGATAGAAATGTGCCCCTCAAACTTAAGGGAAAATTCTATAAGTTGGTAGTGAGGCCTGCAATGCTTTATGGTGCCGAATGTTGGCCATTAAAAGAGAAGCATAATACTAAGTTAAGTGTGGCAGAGATGAGGATGCTTAGATGGATGAGTGGCTTTACCCTTAGAGATAGGATACGAAATGAGCATATACGTGAAAAGGTTGGAGTAGCTCCAGTAGAAGATAAGATTAGAGAGAGTCGCCTTAGATGGTTTGGTCACATAAAAAGGCGGCCTTCCGACGACCCAGTTAAGAGAGTAGAGGTATTAGATTTGACTTGTGTTAAGAAAGGTAGGGGTAGACCTAAAAAGACTTGGTTAGAAAATATTAGGAATGACCTTTCTTTATTAGATTTAAACGAGAATTTGGCTTTTAATAGGACACAATGGAGAAAAAGGATTCATGTAGCCGACCCCACGTAGTGGGATAAAGGCTTGATGTTGTTGTTGTTGTTGTATTGTCTCATATAGTTAATAAAAGTGGTTTTACTAAAACTCTTCAAAATCAAATTTAGGGATTACCAACTCTAATATTTTTGTTAGTTGTTATTTGTCATAGAGTAAAATTACTTAAGTCAATTACATATATAATATTGGATCTAAATTTATTCTTGGGTGGTAGGAGAGAGAGAATAAAAAAAGAAATCCAATAGTTCAAATATTTATAGCATAAGTGTTAAAGAACGTAAAAAATGTAAAATATCCAAAATATTATTTTTCATCATTTTTTTATAAAGACTTGAGGATTATAGGAAATGCTACATCAATAAAAAAAATAAGATAATGACACTTTATATAGACTACCTAACTACATCTCGTCCTAATTAGCTTGCAAGATGACTAGTCCTCTTAATCGCTATTTCTCTGCCTTTTTTGGTGAATCTTGCATTGCCTAGTACAAGAGGACAAGTCTGTACGAACAAAATTGATGGCCAATGTTTGAGTTGAGAGGGTTGTAGCCGACCAATGCCCTAAGAACAACAACAATTTGTGGTGGAACTTAGAGTAAACTTTAAGTCCGAGGAGAGTGATAACAAGCTCTTTCGTGTGAGTTGCCATCCCTGGTGGAAGGCAACTGGTAAATTGCCCAATTCATTGCAACCATCCTCTAAGGTCATCTCCAACCGAGAACTCTATTTTTCACGCCAAAATACCGCAAAAAGCAAAAATGGCGTGGTGTTGCTCCAATCCAACGTCATTTTTTTGCTTTTGCGTCAAGGTAACGACCCTTCTCCTTTCCCGCATTTTTCCTGTTGACAGAGAAAAATGGCGTGGGTGAACAGTGCAACGCCAATATTGGCATTGCACTGTTCACCCGCAAGCAAATGGAGGATTTTTTGGCGTTCGGCTGGAGCGAAGGAATGACGCCAAACGCTCGTTTGGCGTTCGGTTGGAGATGCCCTAAGTGTTCGATCGACTTAAGTCTTATAATCATTATGTGAACTCCTTTATAGACCTTCAACGTTGGAGTCTGATTGTTATGAACAGTGGACTACTTGTTAAATACTTAAGAAAATATTTATGAGTATACATATAATAGATGGAATTTTATTATTTATTAAATCAGCTCATTTATAAAATTTTTATTTAAATATTAAAATTCATAATAAAATGTTAATCCAAAATTATATATGCCGTGGAGATCCGTTGAATTTTACCGAATATCGTCCTGCTCAAGCGATCACCTATCGCCGCCCTAGCTCGCTATCTCAATGCCTCCCGTCACTGTATTCCCTGACAATTTCTCACCGTCGTTTTGCCCATTTTCTATTTATTAGCTCTTAGGCCTTGCATCTCGTCGCTCTCAACTCCAAATTTCTCGGCGAAACCCCCATTTTTCCTGCTGGGTGGGTTATAGCATCATAGCATTAAGATGTAAAAGCTTTATGAAATTAGAAAAGTTATCGTTTTCCTATCGGGATGCTGCTGAAATTCTTGTTTGGTGGGCTGTGACCTAGCTTTATGGATATACTACATAGTCATCATTGTGGATTCCGGCTACTATTGTTGCTTAGTGTTTTGTGCATCGTTCCCTTTCCCAGCAAAGGAGATTCTGATCCTCTTGTTTCTTCGCTTAAGAAGGTTGGCTTGGATAAATTTTTTTCTTCCTGATCTTAATAATTTTATCTTTTTTGCTTCCAAGGGCAGATCCAAGTTATCCCCGAGGGCAATTGCCCTCCCTAATAAAAGTAAAATTAACTTGAAGGGGCTGTTTGGCAACAGGATTTAGGCCGGATTTTAGCAGGATTTAGGTAAAGCCTGCCAAACGGGATTTACACTCGATGTGCTGTTCATCCTCATTAACTGTTTAGTCAGCAGAAGATTTAATCCTTTACATTTCGTACGTAGTGCAAAGTCTCAATTTTGAAATCAAATTGTGAGGAAGCATCACAAGTTTTTAACTTAGGAGCTCTTGATCATGAGTCCAACTGAAGATTTCTCAAGCAATAAAAATTCTCTATGCATCGGCGTACTGAAACTATTGTTGAAATGTCTCAATCATAAAAAAAGTGCCGAGAACCATCTCAAAATGATGACTCTTGAGAGATTTCAACCCCTTCCACGTTCCACGATGTAGACAACCCGAGTGATAAGAAGTCTTCAAGCACTAATTATCTCCCTTATAGATGTACAAAAAATCAATGTAGAAAAAATTTGATAGTCACAGCAGTATATTTTCATTTACCACATTAATATTTATGGCTTTATGCTGAACTCCTCTCCTGTTTAAATTAGTAAAGAGTTAATTGAAGTTTATTTAATAGCGTACTGATAATGAAGTGATTATTGAAGGGGAAGCCCACACAATAGGGAGAGTCTAGGAAGATATGTTGATCAATACGGGTTAATACAAGGGGTTTAACAGAACACCTAAGTGGCCGGAGCTTCATAATGATGTGCTTAGCGAGTTATTGTTAGAATAGTTTCTATGTTGAAACATTACAAACATCATACTTAAGAAAAAAATGTGGGGCGATGTCGTGGATGCTTTAAATATTCTTTTAGTCACCAATTATACAAAATCAGTCGTAATGATCAGATGCAAAAGTATTGAAATTGTTTCTGCTGTTAGTGGATTCCTAATCTAGGGTTGATATGTTTGATTATGAGCAAATCTGGGCTTGAGATATTTGAATGTAAAATAGAATGTAAAGCTTGTATTTTTTATTTAATAATTATAATAAAATAGAATAATTTATTTTGAATTTTTTCTTATATAAAATTTTATTTTTTTATAATTTTGCCCATCCTAAAAATTAAGGTTGGTTCCACCCATGCTTGCTTCTATTATTGGGTAAAGCTTCCGTTTGAGACGTTACTATATTAATTTCAGTTGTAAACTCTGTTTTAAGTGATACTTACCGTATAACTACTTTGATTATATTATTTTATGAGAAGATTCATATGCTTCAGCAGTGAATTTTCTTTTTTGAGTGTAACTTCTGCTGTGCTAATCACCCTCCTTTCTTAGGATAATTTTTCAGCGGTAAATTACCACTCTATTTAAATCGTATATGAGTGAAATCAAGAGTTTTCATAGAACAAAGAACTGAATTTCCTTCCGGAGTAACTCATCAATTAACTTCTGATTACTTTCATTGTGCTGAATTATGCATCTTGGTCTGTTTTATATTTGTAAATAGGCTTGGAATTTGTGGTTTGAGACTTGCATTTTGATAATATCTTCTTCATTCACTTGTGAGCTATAGCTATTTTTCTCACACTAGTCTTGTCTGACTACTAGAAAGGGATAACTTTGATCATTTTCTTAACTATTAAAGATGTTATGCTTGGCACAATCTTATGTTTTGGTTGATGATTTGTCTTTTCATTAATAAATTTCATAATTTGTTGGCTTTGAATTATTCCTGATGACAGAAATGTAGCCATCCAAATATCATTGGCTGCCGCACTTGTTCACAAGATAATCTGATGGGGTCTTTCTTTAATAGCCATGGACATCTACTTGAACCAAATTTTAGTAAGTTTTTAGATGAAGAAATTCGCTCAGGTAATTGAGAGTTTCTAAACTAGTCATATGAAGGACCTAAGATCTTATATGGATAACTTTTAAGGCTATTGAGTCCCAACAAATTCTGTGGTTCTATTATCAAACGCCTGAAATATAAAATGATCAATGAAGCAGAATATAGGAATTTTACAAATGAATATCACGAGAGAAAAAAGAAAAGGGTTGGAGTACAATGTGAAATTAGGAAAGAAGTGCTCGTAGACAAATAGAGAGGATTCTGTTCAATGTAAATCAGATGTAATCTGTTACACTATACTTTTTCTAGACGCTCATTTCTTGTCTCTTTTAAATTTTGGGAAGGTACGAATCTTGCTTTTTGAAGGTTCTTTTAGAGGTGTAATGTAGATGCAATGGTTGCATAAAGTTGATTTTTAGTTCTTAATGAAGAATGTTGATTTAAGTTCTGATATGCTTCTTGAGTCTCCACTTTTCCACCAAAAAAGCTTGTCAACTTAAGCAAGCCTTTCAATATGCATTCTATGTTAAAGGAAGAGAGTATGTCTGGAGATGTGTTTAAGTTGACCTTTATTGTGTGTCGGGATATTCACGGTGGTAGAGAGATAAAGAATTTGTTGTCTTAGCGTTTATATAAAGATTCAACACATACAATAGAGGAGAGTAAAGTGTAATAATTAAGAGACGCTATAGTTTTCATACATAAAACTCAAGAAAAATAAAAAACATAAGGACCGGCCTCGTTAAAATTATACCAATATACCATTAGTGTTTGTCATCTGTTATAAATAATGCCCTTCATCGAGGGAGGCATTAATTCAATGTAGTAAACATACAATTTATAGAACATATTACATATTTAAAGTTGGAATGGCCATGTTCCATGGGAGCTCTCTTTAAGAGATCGTTTGTTTGTTTTTTTTTATTTGGCCGATCTCCTTTGAGAAAAGGTGGCCAGAGGCCTCGAAGGCCAACCTAAATCCTAGTGTTGACATTGGGAGTTAGAGTTGCTGTTAATGACATGCATTGATCTTATAAATAATAACATGGGTTGGCATCACTCACGATGGTAGGTGATGGATTGAACGAGCGATGATGGTTGAGGGACTGTTGATAGGCAATAGAATTTGGAGGAGTGTTATTAGGCGACAGGGATTAGAGGACCATAGTCAGCCGACGATTGGTCAGTGAACTGTCATTCCCAGGATAAAAAAAAAGATCTTGCATGTTCATTATGCGAATAACCCTATCTTTTTTTCCCCTTCATATTTAGATTTATTTGCAATAATACTCTTACTCAAAATATGTCTTATTTATGCCTCATATTTCTAACTCTGCCCTCATTTTTTTCCCAGCCTCTTAATTCAAGTGGCTACATAAACATAACAATAGGCAAACCATATTTGTTCATAAGTTGCAGGCCAAAAATCTCTAGAACTGCAGCCTGTTCATGGACTCTAATTGATTTGGGTGTCTTGTCTGGAAACACTATGACATGGAGAATTCCCTGTGGGAATGCGGTGCACACAAGAGCTGTAACTATTATAACCTTTCTATCAGCTATTTTCTGCTCTTTTTTTATAGTGTTGTCAACCATTTATCATTCTAAGCAGGACAAAAGCAAAATGGGATAGCCATAATTTAGCTCTTATCCTTCTTATGTTCTGTTAGGTGTATATAACTCTCTTGATTTGTTGGGTGAAATCATGAATTTTGAATATTTGAACAATGCTAAATGGGATGAGATTTTTGTTTGAAATGGTACTCTATGAGTGAAAGGATGGTTCATTGGTTCAAAGAAAATGCTTTTTTTTAAATGTAAAAAAATTTAGGCTTTATCATAGATATTGATGAAATTTAGGTGAGAATATTTGATTTATATTTGGTTAGGAGTGGGCTTGTAGTCATTAAACTTTGAAATAATTATGATATATAGCTCATCAAAAAATAAATTTAATTATATATAAACTGTTTGCAATTATTAATCAAGATATTTTGTTTTTTATTCTATTAGCACTTTTCGTCTTTGCATGTACACTTGCCCGATTTCATCATTTACAAAACTTTTGGAATGTTTTTTTTTTTTTTTTTTTTTTTTTTTTGAGATTTAGGTCAGTTAAGGCAAACTCACACACACAACGCATACGCATAGACTCGAACCTTAGACCTCTTAGTTGGAAGCCTAAGCTCTCAATCAATAGGCCAATGACAGTTGTGTATGGAACATCAAACCTTTAGACCTCTTAGTTGGAATGTATTTTCAATACAACAATAAGAACATTAAACCTTTATATTCCACTATGTTTGATTAGCTACATGAATCCTTTTTCTCTATTTGTGTCCTATTAAAAGTTTTAGTTCTTTTCAATATAAAATTAATAATAGACCTTTTAAATTCATTAATTGATTTTTTTTTAAAATGTAATACTTTTTAACATTTTTTTTGCATATCTTTTTTAACTGGTATTTACTTGATACACATGCATTATAAATGTAACTGAAACTTACTTTTCTACATAGTATATGGGAGAATTAAGGCCGAATGGCATTCATTACTATATTGAAAGCGCATATGGAAAGCTCAATTACAATTCATGTGAAACGAAAGAAAAAACAGAGGAACTACGAACAAAAAAGCAAACCGAATTGAGCTCAAAAATATCAAATGACAAAAACAATAAAACCTACCCAAAACAACTCCGAAAGCGAAATTAAAAAAAAAAAAAAAGATCCCAGAATTTAGCTAAGGAGTTGTCAAAAGAAAATGGCGCTTATTGCATTAATTAATTAATATATATAGGAACAAGCCACGCGTTGTCATTCCTGAAAGGGTGTCTGATGTCATGACTAGTACTCAGCTAATCTAAAAGAGGCCAACCCCAGAAACCTCGTGACCCGCATTTGATTGGGCCCCACTTAAGAGGCACTGCCGCTCAAGAGGAATCGAGCACAGGTTGAGAGTTCTCATTCATACTCGTCCACCAACCAAACTAAGCATCGATGCGTCATTAATTAAAAATTTGAATTTAATTATGTTGAGTTGAACGAGTTGAATCCTTTCATCAGTCTTAGATCTTCTCACCCGTGTAGCTTTTTAGGTGGGTGCCCATAGGACAGTTTGTCCTAACAAGTCCTTAGAGGCGCAACCTTACTTCAACCAGTTCACCCCAAATTAGAGAACACTGTCCTCTTTGAATTTGATTAAATATTCTTCAATTTTCATATTAATATCAAAATAATTTAGTTATTTTTAAAGCCCAACTACATACACTTCGTATTAAGATATACTTTCATTTGGGTCAACTTTTTTATTATTTTATAAAGCTATTTTTTAATAAAAAATCTCTTAAAAGTGAAAAAAAAAAAAAAAAAAGTCCAAAGCCGTTTGAAATGAAGCCATAATCACACAAATTTTCTTTTTAAAATTTTATCAGCACATCTTAATAAGCCTCCAAATTTATAGGCTGGACTGTAAAGTGATCTCAAATTTAGAAATATCTATCACGTCAAATGGAGTCTTAAGGCTTTATTTAATACAGTTTTTTTATTATTTTTTAAACAGTTTTTTAATACAAAATAATAATTAATTTTTTATTAAAAAACTGCTTTAAATAGTAAAAAAAGCAGTCTAAGGCTTTGTTTGAGATGGCTTTCTTGTTATTTCTTTTTTTTTTGGGGAAAGCTTTCTTGTTATTTCTTAAAACAACTTTTTAGTACAAATATTTTAATTATTGAACTAGAAAACTATTTTAAAAATCAGCAAGAAAACCCTAAACCCTAAATTTATACACAAAACTTCGTTTTATACATCACAGAACTTCCTATTCATTTTCGGTGTTACATGTTTTGACCTGAATAATAATATCATATAAAATACATAAGAATATATTATAAAAGAGTTATTTATAAAATATATATATATATAAGAATTGAGGAATATATGATGACCGAATAATAACACGAGTAACAAATATGTCATCCCAAACACCAATAAGATTATGAATAATTGAAGCCTTTATTGAAAATGAGTGTGCAGACCATCACTTCTTCAAGTGACCTTAGTACTAATATATAATTTTATTTTATAGGAAAATCACAAAAGAATTAAATGAAATTGGAATACAAAATTCATTAGCTTTTTTAAGTACTTATTTGAACAAATTTTCAATGAATGCATATATATATATATATATATATATATAAAAAAGAGTTTCTTTCCCTGCTTTAATTTTTTTTTTTCAGAACATGTGCATCGCTTTAGGCTTCATTTGAGATGACATTCTTAATGCTTCTTAAAGCAACTTTTTAATACAAAAATTTACAATTTTTGTGCTAAAAAACTATTTGAAGAAGCAATAAGAAAGCAGTTCCAGACGAAACGGCTTTTTTGATGCTTCTTAAAGCAGCTTTATTAAAAAGCCGCTTCAAGAAACAATAAAAAAACCGTCCCAAACAAAGCCTTAACTTCTAAATCTAACCTTTTGAAGAATTTGGATTAAGATTTAAATTAATGTCTAACTTCAAATACATCTCCAAGCCCTTCAATACCTATATTATACACAAGTGGGTGTTCAAGAATCATTACGTATTAGAGTTATCTTATTATACAAGAAGCAATAAATAATACCTGCCTAATATTTTATTTTCCTTTTATTAGTTAGGCCAGTGTTCTCCTGTGAAGATACTGTTTTAGGTAGGCCGTAAAAGAAGCGGCAGTTGTTGAAGCAACTAACCAACTGCAAAAATAAGAAAGTGAGGAAACTAAGTATTCACATTTTGCATTGAAAACTATGAAAGAAGTGTATTGTATTGACAAAAATTTCTTTTGCCATCATTTAACATCAATGAATTCAAGAGAACAAAAAATTTGAAAAGTATATCTTAACTCTGTGTTATAATCAGTTAATAGTATATCTGGATATTCATTGAAAAATATAAAATCCTGCACATACTTCAAAAGGCATAATAAAATACAAATTTAAAAGGTTTCCTATCAAATAGCACCAAATCATTCATATAAATAGATGCTCGAGTTATTGGATATATCATGATCGATACATAAATGGATCGAGTCATTTGCTCTTTTACCCAAGAAAAAGTCTTTCTATTTTGCATGGTCCAATCATTGATCCCCGGAATTTCTACAATAAATTTGATAGGTAACTAGTAGAATTCTTGTATGTATATGAATTATTGTATGTTTCCTATCAAATAGCACCAAATCATTCATATAACATCCAAAACAAATGCCTCCATGAACATTAAATTAAATGGTCATAAGCTCAAACTAACAATAACAACAGCAACATCAAATCCCACTACATGGAGTCAATTACATGAATCATTTTTCTCCATGGTGTCCTATTAAGAATCAAATTCTTATTTAAATATAATAAAAAGATAATTTTTTTATACTTTGTAACCAAGTTTTTTTAGGTCAACATCAATTTTTCTTAACATAGGCCATATCTAATACATCTACTCTCCTAAATGGGTCATCATAAGCCCAATGTTTTATGAGACCAAACCATCCAAGTTGCCTCTGATGAGGACATCGACAGACGTTTTCGACGAGTATATCAGCACAGGAGTCGCATATCGATGGCTACGATCCACAACCTTTATTTTGATGGTTTATGTATTAATTGGTATTTATGGTTGTACCCTTTATTTTGAGTCTACATGAGTTGTAGCCCCAGAGGCATTTGAATCATTGTATTTTATTTTCTTAGGCCTATATATTGTAGCATCCTCTATTATATCGGATGATGAATGATGAATGAGAATTCCACTTTTCTTTCTTGATCTCTTTGTGAGTTCTTGAGAGGAGAAGCCCCAAGTGAGGGTGAGAGCAATACCCGTCAACCTCAGTGGATTCCTAGGTTCGCGGTTCGTCGTCTTCTTCTTTTCTCCTACATCCCACCCCCTCAATTCCCCATAGCACCCGCCGGCCTCCCCCTTCAATCTTCTCTATTTTTTTTTTCCCTCTCAAAGACTAGCCTCCTCCCTGAACCCCTACCGCCGGCCCCTTTGGCTCCCAAGCCGCCGGCCTCCAGTCAAGGCCCAATGGCTGACCCAGCCCGCTGGCCACCCCTCCATACTCCCCTAAGTTTGAATTTCAAATTTCAAATTACCCATAATTACTTTCCTAAAATACATCCATGCTATTTAGGAAATATTCATTATTGAGATCCAATCATTTTGAATTTCAAACACCTTCCTATGAAAATAACCCCTCATTAGGAAGTTACCTTAATTAAAATCTGATTTGATTTAACTCACATTAACTCCATTGGGGACCACATGCATTGCATCTAGACATATTCTCCCCTCCTATGGCCGACCCCCTCCTCCATTGGATTTTTCTCTCTCCAATTAAACCCTCGCCCCAATTAATACTCCTTAATTCTCTCCTAAAGCTGCCGCCTCCCATCAGCCCTAACTTTGGGGTTAATTTAAATTCAAATTTCCCTCCCACTAATTAATTCTAAAATATGAAATTAATTTCAAATTTTCCCACCCAACCTAATCTTTGCTAAGCCCTTATCTGCCCCACTCTTACCCAATCCCTCTCCCTCTTCCTATCACGGCCGATCCTCTCTCCCCAAACCGCCACCCCTCCCTCTCTCCTTACCACCTCTCAAGGCAAGTATGCATGGCCAATCTTGAGTTTGACCACAGCTTTGTTTACAATGCCCGAGGAGATATAGATATCTTCCGATCTGCTTTCTACAAACCAGATTGGGAGTACGACGGCTCGATGGAACGCTACGTCAACCGTATCGTTTACTGCCTTGCCGAGACGATCGAGCTCCAATGACCTAGAACACCTTGGCTCCTAGTCTGAAGATCCTTGCATCCTCCACCATCGGCTACCTTCCCAACAACAAAGCTCCTCGGTTCTTTCTTACTAGTGGTGATTTCAAGTCTAGTTTGGAAGATCTTCATACGCTAAGCCCTAGAACCGTAGAGTGAGAAGACCTTCAAGATGAACATCTCATTATTAAATTTCGTATTTATGTTACAAGCTATTAGTATTTCTATTGCATTTGTATTTGACTAAGAGTGTCTTGGTTAATCTACATGTGTTTCTTTGCCTAAGCAAGTGGAAAACTACGAATCCTTAAAACTTCCTTTTGTCTTGAAGCATAATTTTATAAAGGTAAACTTTCAACAACTTTTTTATTAATTTTCTCGCTAACTCCTGGTAGTTTAACATCAGGCTCTCTTTAATCTTATCTACCATTGGACCTACTCCAACATTTTCACGTATATACTCGTTTCACATTCTCTCACTTAAGTATAAAGCCACTTATCTACCTGAGCATCATAATCTCTGCAACACTTAACTTAATTTTATGCTTCTCTTTTAATGACTAACATTTTGCACGATAAAGCATTCCAGGTCTTACCATCATCTAATAGAATTTTTTCTTAAATTTGAGAGACGATTTTCTATCACACAACAACCCCGATGCATTCACTCAAACTTTAGAATAGCTATAATCCTAACAAATTCAACAATAAAATTACGCCACATCAATTGCGCCAAATTCATTAGTTAATATTATAAAAAGACGTGCTAAATCAATGATCCGCATGGTTTCCCATATATAGGTCAAATAGCTTATATCTGATAAAATTTTATTTATGACTCAAAATCCTTATATTTGGTTACAAAATTTTACATACTTTATAATGAGTTTAATGAGTAAAAGTGTAAAACCATTTCTATTGGAATAAAACAGCACATATGCGATAAAACCTTATGGTTGAAGATCAATGATCTCGTGTCAAATTAAAGGCTGAGAGAGAGAGAGAGATGAAGAAGTCGTTTTATAGCATTAATTGCTGCTAGTTGATCTGGCCGCACTTTAAGTGCAGTTCTAAATTTCAACTTAACATTAGTCATAAAAATCAGATTTCAACATAAGATACTGGATAATATCTAGACTTCAAGTATCAATTTAACATCAAATCCTAGATTATATCCAATATATTAATGTGGATATTAATGTAAAAATTTTGACTAATGACCAGATTTGAAGCTAGTAGGTTTAAATCCAATTTATTCATGGAGTTTTCAAGGTTCTAATGATTAGTAGAATTCTTTATGTATAGTGCTCAATGGATGTCAACTAATTACCTCAAGTATGTTATGTACAATTCCGATTGTTCATCTCCAAGTTCTGGTTGTAGAAGAGCAGCAGCTACTAAAAGTAGTTGGAGGACTGTATTCACCTGATAACAGTGTATGTTCGTGGGAACAATGAATAAGAATAATTTAATTTCAAAAACATTGAAGAAAAAATATGAATGGAAAAGGGCATACTTTGCTAATCAGGAGAGGCTCCACCTTCTCCCTATGAGCATCATCCAAGTTTACAAAATCAGACCAGCTTTTCCACTAAATGGAAGTTAACGTTCAAATGGTCAGATTTTCTCAACAAGCTCATGTGGTTATATTCTCAATGGATATGAGAATACTCACCTGCCAACCCAAGCTGGAAGCTCTTGTGAAAACTGCTCCGCATACAAGAGCGGCATCTCGTAATATAACAAGGCCCACGAGGCCAGCTTCAAAAAGCCAAAAGTTTTAGTCAAAAAGACAACCATGAACACAGGCTTCCAAAGAAAGCACTGCAAAATTCCACCGAAATTACGATACAAAACATGAAAAAAAACTCTTCATTAAAAACAAAGAATAGTGAACAACCATAAGCAATATTTACTGATGGATGGTACTTCGCCATTTAAAAAAGAAGAACACATAGCGTTGGGGTATATTAAATATAATTGATAAAGCCAAATTTCTTCATCTCTTAGGGGCTATTTGATGTGATGAAAAGTGTGTAAAGTATTCTAAAAGCAAGGGTTTTAGAATTTTGGTATTTGGTTTGATGAAGAAGGAATGAGAGTAAAATTTTGATGAATTCCAAATTCATTGTGCAGCTCATTTTTTTAATTTATTCAAAGCTCATTTGATTGTGGCAGAATTCTGAATACACCGCAAGCTAACTATGTTGTTGACCCCAATTGTTGGCCACAACTGCCAGCCAGTGTTGGCCAATCACCACTGTCTGTCGATGATGCCCACCACTGTCGCTACTAGCCACTGAATATCATTGACCGCAACTCCTCGCCATCAACGCGCATGAGCCAGCCCACCCATAGCGATTCACCACCTGCCCACCCGCCTGCGATTAGCCGCCACATGCTAGTCGTCCCCCCCTCCACTCACCAGTACCGCCAATCATCATTGTCATTCAGCTTTAGAATGCATTCATTTTACTTCAAATCAAATAAAAAAAATCACCTACATTTATTTTACACTTCCAAACAACACTAAACATTTCAAATACATTGTATTCTATGTTGCACCGATACGGATACGGCGACACGGATACGATACGATACGGATACGGGACACGTCAATTCTTAAAAATACAGGATACGGGTACGGCGCGGACACGACATTATAATTTATAAATCATACATAAAAATTAAGAAAGCAATCAAAACATAATATTTGATATTACAAAAAAAAA